>NW_027195062.1:105000-202500 GCF_038502225.1 Cherax quadricarinatus
GGATGGAATAACGAATAAACATGAGGAGTGGAATGAAAGAATCAGTGAAAAATCCCCAGACATCATAGCAGTCACAGAAACAAAACTCGCTGAGACAATAACAGACACAATCTTCCCAACAGGATATCAGATCCTGAGGAAAGATAGAAGGAGTAGAGGGGGAGGAGGGGTTACACTGCTCATAAAACACCGATGGGGATTTGAGGAAATGGAAGGCATGGACATGATTGGAGAAAGAGACTACATTGTAGGTACAATTCAGTCCGGAGAACATAAAGTAGTCATTGGAGTGATGTATAACCCACCACAGAACTGCAGGAGGCCAAGAGAGGAGTACGAAGAAAACAAAAGGGTGATGGTGGACACACTGGCTGAGGTGGCAAGAAGAGCTCACTCGAGCAGAGCAAAGTTACTGGTAATGGGCGATTTCAACCACAGGGAGATCGACGGGGAAAACCTGGAGCCACATGGGGGTCCCGAAACATGGAGAGCCAAGATGATGGATGTGGTACTTGAAAACCTCATGCATCAACATGTCAGGGACACAACCAGAGAGAGAGGGGAGGATGAGCCAGCAAGACTGGATCTTGTGTTCACCCTGAGCAGTTCAGACATTGAGGACATCACTTACGAGAGGCCCCTTGGAGCTAGCGATCACGTGGTTCTGAGTTTTGACTATATAGTAGAGTTACAAGTGGAGAAGGTAACAGGAACTGAAGGGGACAGGCCAAACTATAAAAGGGGGGACTACACAGGTATGAGAAACTTCCTGCAGGAGGTTCAGTGGGACAGAGAAATGGTAGGAAAATCAGTAAACGAGATGATGGAATATGTGGCAACAAAGTGCAAGGAGGCAGAGGAAAGTTTTGTTCCCAAGGGAAACAGAAATAATAGGAAGACCAAAACGAGTCCTTGGTTTACCCGAAGGTGTAGGGAGGCAAAAACTAAGTGCAACAGAGAATGGAAAAGGTACAGGAGGCATAGGACCCAGGAAAACAAGGAGATTAGTAGAAGAGCCAGAAACGAGTATGCACAGATAAGGAGGGAGGCCCAGCGACAGTATGAAAACGACATAGCATCGAAAGTCAAATCTGACCCGAAACTGCTGTATAGCCACATTAGGAGGAAGACAACAGTCAAGGACCAGGTGATAAGGCTGAGGAAAGAAGGTGGAGAACTCACAAGAAACGATCAAGAGGTATGTGAGGAGCTCAACACGAGATTTAAGGAAGTATTTACAGTAGAGACAGGAAGGACTCTGGGGGGACAGACCAGATGGGGACACCAGCAAGGAATACACAAACAAGTGTTGGACGACATATATTCAGATGAGGAGGAGGTGAAGAAACTGCTAAGGGACATCGATACCTCAAAGGCAATGGGAACGGACAACATCTCCCCGTGGGTCCTTAGAGAGGGAGCAGATATGTTGTGTGTGCCACTTACCACAATCTTCAACACATCCCTGGAAACTGGGCAACTACCTGAGGTATGGAAGACGGCAAATGTAGTTCCCATTTTTAAAAAAGGAGACAGAAAAGAGGCACTAAACTATAGACCTGTGTCATTGACGTGTATAGTATGCAAAATTATGGAGAAGATTATCAGGAGGAGAGTGGTGGAGCACCTGGAACGGAACAGGAGTATAAATGCCAACCAGCACGGATTCACGGAAGGCAAATCCTGTGTCACAAACCTTCTGGAGTTTTATGATAAAATAACAGAAGTAAGACAAGAGAGAGAGGGGTGGGTTGATTGCATCTTCTTGGACTGCAAGAAGGCCTTTGACACAGTTCCTCACAAGAGATTAGTGCAGAAGCTAGAGCATCAGGCGCATATAACAGGAAGGGCACTGCAATGGATCAGAGAATACCTGACAAGGAGGCAACAACGAGTCATGGTACGTAATGATGTATCACAGTGGGCACCTGTGACGAGCGGGGTCCCACAGGGGTCGGTCCTAGGACCAGTGCTATTTTTGGTATATGTGAACGACATGACGGAAGGGTTAGACTCAGAAGTGTCCCTGTTTGCAGATGATGTGAAGTTAATGAGGAGAATTAAATCTGATGAGGACCAGGCAGGACTTCAAAGAGACCTGGACAGACTGGACACCTGGTCCAGCAAATGGCTTCTCAAATTTAATCCTGCTAAATGCAAAGTCATGAAGATAGGGGAAGGGCACAGAAGACCACAGAGTATAGGCTAGGTGGCCAAAGACTGCAAACCTCACTCAAGGAGAAAGATCTTGGGGTGAGTATAACACCGAGCATGTCTCCGGAAGCACACATCAATCAGATAACTGCTGCAGCATATGGGCGCCTGGCAAACCTGAGAACAGCATTCTGATACCTTAGTAAGGAATCATTCAAGACACTGTACACCGTGTATGTCAGGCCCATACTGGAGTATGCAGCACCTGTTTGGAACCCACACTTGATAAAGCACGTCAAGAAACTAGAGAAAGTACAAAGGTTTGCGACAAGGTTAGTTCCAGAGCTAAGGGGAATGTCCTATGAAGAAAGATTAAGGGAAATCGGCCTGACGACACTGGAGGACAGGAGGGTCAGGGGAGACATGATAACGACATATAAAATACTGCGTGGAATAGACAAGGTGGACAAAGACAGGATGTTCCAGGGAGGGGACACAGAAACAAGAGGCCACAATTGGAAGTTGAAGACACAAATGAGTCAGAGAGATAGTAGGAAGTATTTCTTCAGTCATAGAGTTGTAAGGCAGTGGAATAGCCTAGAAAATGACGTAGTGGAGGCAGGAACCATACACAGTTTTAAGACGAGGTTTGATAAAGCTCATGGAGCGGGGAGAGAGAGGGTCTAGTAGCAACCGGTGAAGAGGCGGGGCCAGGAGCTAGGACTCGACCCCTGCAACCACAAATAGGTGAGTACAAATAGGTGAGTACCAGACACCCCTATATATATTAGCGTTGAATTAAGTTATCATTTATATTTTTAATTTTTCATTTTCTTTAATGTAGGATTAATATTTCATATTTAAGTGTTTTATATTTTCTATTTTCTATATAATAAAGTGTTTATGTTTGTTATTATTTCTTTTTCTATTCACTAATTTTCCTGAGGAGGAGCCAGCCTGGGTAATACTGTCTGAAGTTGTTACAGGGCTGAGTAAGCCTTCACAGCCTTGTTCCTGCGGGAGAAAGACCGAGTTTTTTTTACCACCAGTATTGTCGTGTCGGGACGTGAGGTAGGTGGCCGAGCAAATGTAGACAGCCTGTACTGTCTGCACAGACAGCCTATGCTGTCTGCCAGCTTAGTTCATATTTCACGGCACTCAGGTGCTGCCCTCTCTAGGCCTGCCCAGGTCAGTGGGACGCTGGTCCCACTCACTCTCACTCACTCAGTGGCACAAACACACAAGTCTGTGTACCCACCACGACTTTGCAAGAAGCCTCCGAAGACTTATTGAACCCCGCTCAGCAGAACTACCAATTAAGTTCTGTTTCACACACTCCACCTGACTACTACCACTACATATACGCGTCGTCTTAGTTTACTCTGCATTAGTACTGAAGAAGTCATTCGTGGCGAAACTATTCTGTACTGAACTGAAGAAGCCTACCGTGTAGGCGAAACATTTCTGAATAAAAATACCCAACTAACCATACCACGGGTGGGGTTAGAACCCGCGATCAGAGAGTCAAAACTCCAGACCGCCGCGTTAGCCACTGGGAGATACCTGTTGCACTGACTAAAGTCAGTACCTGATCAGCAGGGCTGTGGTTCGTACTTCAATTTACGTACAGCCAGCAGTAACAGCCTAGTTGATTAGGCCCTGATGCACCACGAGGCCTGGTCTCAGACCGGGCCGCGGGAGCGTTGATAACCGAAATCCTCTCGAGGTATACTCCAGGAGAATTAGTGTGCACTACCTAGCAGAGTTTACTGCCAGAGGGGAATCATAGGCCTGTGTCCCGTGTGGAAAAAAAAAATCATAATAATTGAACTTTTCGTGTCAGAGGAAAGAAAGTCTCCCTGAAAGCATTGAGTATACATAGTGTATAGTGTATACTACAGTGGCTCCCTAGTATATTGATGATAAAGGCTAAAGTGTCATTTGAAAACAGGTGAATTTGTAAATGAAGTGATAAGCCTATAGAGGCAGGTGCCAGAAGTCGCCAGAAACTTACCACAGGTCAGCTGTTTTTAATAATCTTCCTGGCCTGCTAGTGTACTCGCATATAATCTAGTGATACCAGTGAATAGCAGAATACAGTGTTGTAGTAGCAACTAACCAGTATTATAATGGTACTTAATGGAGTGGAGTGACTTTCATTAGTTTCTTTTTCTTGAAATACGAGACGTTACTGTGAATTTCATATAACCTGTAGTTACCAGCGGTCGCAATATACACAACGAGAAGCAATTATTACTACAGAAAAAGCGTCCTTCCTCCAAAATTTGCACCAGTCAACTATAGTGATAATATAGCATTTATTGTGGTGGAGACGGAAAAAAAAATAGAAAAGCCAGATACAGCGATTGATAAACAAGGAGGTCGACCGTTCGTCATTGTAGGAGCTGCCAGATATCACCGGCTCTTCAACACGCAAGTTATACTTTTGTATCAGTCAAATCACATATTACTCGGGTAGACAATTTCCAGTAGATCCTTCATGTGTTAGCTCAAATCACCGACCAGTATGTTTTAAATAAGTGACACACTGATCAGAGCAGATCGACTGGTCCGAACCCTTGACTGGTCCGAACCCTTGACTGGTCCGAACCCGGGACTGGTTTCAAACAGTTTCGTTGGACAATAAAGCAGATTGTAAACGGATGGGGTTGTAGGCGCCCTTATAAACACAAATATTAAAAATCAGGAACGTGACGGTAAGCTGTCCAATATACAAAAAGAGTTAGAAACAGAAATACAAATAGCTAGAGCTTCATTTAAGGTTATTAATATAATATTCAAGAGGTTGCTAGTAGAATTGCAGTAAATCAACCATTCAAATCATTATGAAGCTGTGTGTAGTCTGTGGTCAGTCAAACAAACGGGCTTCCACATGGATAAATTGTCATTTTTGTGGAAATTGGTGTCACGCCCCTTGTGCAGATATCCCAGAACTAGCTACAAGCAGTATTAAAACAGAGAAGTGTTTTGGGGTATGCTCAAATGAGGAAAATCTGTGGACAAAAATCACAAGGGTATTAAAAGAGGACAACATCAAAGCTGCTTTCATAGAAAACCTGGAAGCTTTCTACAACAGATGGGAACATAAAAAGTCTGGGCTGAATGGTACTGCCCTTGATACTGGCCATGTAGTCACAAACTGTAAGGCTGGAGGTGATGTCCTGGTAGTCAGTAAATGTGGGGCTGATAGTGCTGTCCTGGGAGACAGTAATGGTGAAGTTGGAGGTGCTGTCCTGGGAGACAGAAAAGGTGAAGCTGGAGATACTGTCCTGGGAGACAGTAATGGTGAAGCTGGAGATTTTGTCCAGGTAGTCGGGAATTATACGCAGGAAGGAATACATATAAATGACCTCATAGGGGACAGGAGCCATACTAGGGAAACAAGTGTAGTCAAAGATAAGATAAAACCAATATTGCAAACTAGAAATACCGCAGGAAATAGCAAACAAGAGGACTCCAATAGCAATAGTGAGGATAAATTACCAAAAACAACTGGTGGGAGCTCCATTGTTGGTGCTAGGGAGGATAGAAGTAAGACAGGGAAACATGCACCAACAGGGAATACAGTCACAGAAACCCAAGGCAAGCGGAAACCAAGCCTGTGCACATACTATGCACTTGGTATCTGCTGGCATGGGAAATCTGGAAAAACAGATGGGACATGCAACTATGACCACCCTAGAAAATGCCATGCCCATATGACAACAGGAAAATGCAAACTCCCTTCCTGTAAGCTTTTTCACCCTGAAATGTGTACCTCTTCAGTACAGGAAAGACTGTGCTATAACTTAAATTGCCAGGCATACCATCTAAAGGGAACAAAAAGATACAAAACATCCAGGCCATGGGAAAACCTGGGTAGCCACAGCCACTCAAGAGGGAGAGGTTTTTTAGTGCCAGGAAGGAAAAAAAACTGGCAGGAAATGACAGAAATCGTACACCAAATCCAGTCATTCCTGGAGTGGAACCACAGTCGATGGCCTCCACTCCAAACCAACAGATACAGATACTAATGCCGGAAAAAAAATCCCCCCCCCCAGTACCAACAATACCACCAGTCCGATAACATTCTTCTTTGCAAATATACAGGGTCTAAAGCCAGCAACAAACAAAATACTTTTCATCCGTGGACTGCTTGCAGAGGCAAAGGCAATGTTCGCGGCTTTCACTGAGACCCACATAAAGGATCACTTGGACAACGAAATATGGATCCCAGGTTACAACCTATACAGATGTGACAGAGTGAACATGCAAAAGGGGGGGGGTTGGCCTGTACATTGCAGAGTCACTTGTTTGCACAGAACTGTTTAATGCCTCAAATGACGTAGTGGAAGTTTTAGCAGTAAAGGTCGAGAACCAAAACCTAATCATTGTGGTAGTCTACAAGCCTCCGGATGTAACATCCCAGCAATTCCAGGAACAGCTGTTAAAAATTGACCACTGTCTGGAAAATCTTTCAGCTCCTGCACCCAACATCTTGCTCCTGGGGGATTTCAACTTAAGGCACCTAAAATGGAGGAATATAGCAAATAATATTGTTGCAGTAATAACACCAGGAGGCAGCTCTGATGAAAACTCACACTCACACGAGCTTTTAAGTCTCTGCACAAAATTCAATTTAAACCAGCAAATAATAGAGCCTACTAGACTGGAGAATACACTAGACCTCATCTTCACTAACAATGATGATCTGATAAATGTCACCATATCAAAAACAATATACTCAGATCACAACATAATTGAGGTTCAGACATGTATGCGTGGAGCCCCAGACCGACAAAATGAGACTAGTCACGAGGGAGCATTCACCAAATTCAACTTCAATAACAAAAACATAAAGTGGGACCAAGTAAACCAAGTCCTAACCGATATAAGCTGGGAAGATATACTAAGCAACACAGACCCAAACTTATGCCTAGAACAGATTAACTCGGTGGCACTCGATGTATGCACAAGGCTTATTCCTCTAAGAAAAAGGAGGAGTAGATGTAAAATAGAAAGAGACAGGCGCTCCCTTTACAGGCGACGGAAAAGAATAACAGAGCGGCTAAAAGAGGTCAATATATCTGAAATGCGCAGGGAGACACTGGTCAGAGAAATAGCAAGCATCGAACTTAAGCTAAAAGAATCCTTTAGGAGTCAGGAATCGCGGGAAGAACTAAAAGCCATAAATGAAATCGAAAGAAACCCAAAGTATTTCTTCTCCTATGCCAAATCAAAATCGAGAACAACGTCCAGTATTGGGCCCCTACTTAAACAAGATGGGTCCTACACAGATGACAGCAAGGAAATGAGTGAGCTACTCAAGTCCCAATATGACTCAGTTTTTAGCAAGCCGCTAACCAGACTGAGAGTCGAAGATCAAAATGATTTTTTTATGAGAGAGCCACAAGCCTATCCGATGTTATCCTGACGCCAAATGACTTCGAACAGGCGATAAATGACATGCCCATGCACTCTGCCCCAGGGCCAGACTCATGGAACTCTGTGTTCATCAAGAACTGCAGGAAGCCCCTATCACGACCCTTTTCCATCCTATGGAGAGGGAACATGGACACGGGGGTCGTCCCTCAGTTACTAAAAACAACAGACATAGCCCCACTCCACAAAGGGGGCAGTAAAGCAACAGCAAAGAACTACAGACCAATAGCACTAACATCCCATATCATAAAAATCTTTGAAAGGGTCCTAAGAAGCAAGATCACCACCCATCTAGAAACCCATCAGTTACACAACCCAGGGCAACATGGGTTTAGAACAGGTCGCTCCTGTCTGTCTCAACTACTGGATCACTACGACAAGGTCCTAAATGCACTAGAAGACAAAAAGAATGCAGATTTAATATATACAGACTTTGCAAAAGCCTTCGACAAGTGTGACCATGGCGTAATAGCGCACAAAATGCGCGCTAAAGGAATAACAGGAAAAGTCGGTCGATGGATCTATAATTTCCTCACTAACAGAACACAGAGAGTAGTCGTCAACAGAGTAAAGTCCGAGGCAGCTACGGTGAAAAGCTCTGTTCCACAAGGCACAGTACTAGCTCCCATCTTGTTCCTCATCCTCATATCCGACATAGACAAGGATGTCAGCCACAGCACCGTGTCTTCCTTTGCAGATGACACCCGAATCTGCATGACAGTGTCTTCCATTGCAGACACTGCAAGGCTCCAGGCGGACATCAACCAAATCTTTCAGTGGGCTGCAGAAAACAATATGAAGTTCAACGATGAGAAATTTCAATTACTCAGATATGGTAAACATGAGGAAATTAAATCTTCATCAGAGTACAAAACAAATTCTGGCCACAAAATAGAGCGAAACACCAACGTCAAAGACCTGGGAGTGATTATGTCGGAGGATCTCACCTTCAAGGACCATAACATTGTATCAATCGCATCTGCTAGAAAAATGACAGGATGGATAATGAGAACCTTCAAAACTAGGGAGGCCAAGCCCATGATGACACTCTTCAGGTCACTTGTTCTATCTAGGCTGGAATATTGCTGCACTCTAACAGCACCTTTCAAGGCAGGTGAAATTGCCGACCTAGAAAATGTACAGAGAACTTTCACGGCGCGCATAACGGAGATAAAACACCTCAATTACTGGGAGCGCTTGAGGTTTCTAAACCTGTATTCCCTGGAACGCAGGAGGGAGAGATACATGATTATATACACCTGGAAAATCCTATAGGGACTAGTACCGAACTTGCACACGAAAATCACTCACTACGAAAGCAAAAGACTTGGCAGACGATGCACCATCCCCCCAATGAAAAGCAGGGGTGTCACTAGCACGTTAAGAGACCATACAATAAGTGTCAGGGGCCCGAGACTGTTCAACTGCCTCCCAGCACACATAAGGGGGATTACCAACAGACCCCTGGCAGTCTTCAAGCTGGCACTGGACAAGCACCTAAAGTCAGTTCCTGATCAGCCGGGCTGTGGCTCGTACGTTGGTTTGCGTGCAGCCAGCAGCAACAGCCTGGTTGATCAGGCGCTGATCCACCAGGAGGCCTGGTTACAGACCGGGCCGCGGGGGCGTTGACCCCCGAAACTCTCTCCAGGTAAACTCCAGGTTATCAGCCTGTCGGCACTGTGTGCTATTTTAGTATTCAAAGCCGGTTAAGTGTATCGTACGGCTTAAGTGTATGGTGTTTCTGAAGTGTATTGTAATGCGTAAGTGTAGCGAGCTTGAGCGTAGCATGCGTTGCTAAGTGTAGCGTGTGCTGCTAAGTGAAGTGTGCACTGCTAAGTGTAACGTGCACTGCTAAGTGTAGCCTGCGTTGCTAAGTGTAGTGTGCACTGCAATGTGTAGCGTGCACTACTAAGTGTAGTAAGCTTCTCTTGAGTGTAGCGTACGCTGGTAAGTGTAGCGTACGCTGAAAAGTGTAGCATGCACTGCTAAGTGTAGAGAGCTTCTTTTGAGTGTAGCGTGCGTTGCTAAGTGTAACGTGTGCTGCTAAGTGTAGCGTGCGTTGCTAAGTGTAACGTGTGCTGCTAAGTGTAGCGTGCGTTGCTAAGTGTAACGTGTGCTGCTAAGTGTAGCGTGCGTTGCTAAGTGTAACGTGTGCTGCTAAGTGTAGCGTGCGTTGCTAAGTGTAACGTGTGCTGCTAAGTGTAGCGTGCGTTGCTAAGTGCAGCGAGCTTCTCTTGAGTGTAGCGTGCGTTGCTAAGTGTAGCGTACGCTGCAAAGTGTAGCGTGCACTGCTAAGTGTAGCGTGGTGATGTAGAGAAACTTATAATTACCAGGGCTCAGCGTAATCATTCACCCGCGTCCTCTCTAGGCAAAAAAAAAAAAAACCTCCCTTGTTAATTTACAATTAGCGAACCAGCACTTAGATAAATTGAAAGAAAATTTGAAATATCCATTGAGAATTTCCCTGCCCAGAATGCACAAGTTTACTGATGAATACAGGTTTGTGTGTGAGAAATTATCATCATATATTGTGAACATTCTTCACGATTATTTTATTTCTTGGCAACGAATCATTTACGTTTTGTCCAAGAAATTATGAAACTAGATATGTTTTAGTTGCTGTGTGATTCAGTAATCAATCTCGATCCCATAATCCCCAATCCCATAATCCCCAATCCCATAATCCCCAATCCCATAATCCCCAATCCCATAATCCCCAATCACATAATCTCCAATCCCATAATCTCCAATCCCATAATCCCCAATCCTAGAATCTCTGATCCCATAATCTCTGATCCCATAATCTCCAATCCCATAATCTCCAATCCCATAATCCCCAATCCCATAATTCCCAATCACAATCTCCAATCCCATAATCTCCAGTCCCATAATCCCCAATCCCATAATCTCCAATCCCATAATCTCCAATCCCATAATCTCCAATCCCATAATCTCCAATCCCATAATCTCCAATCCCATAATCCCCAATCCTATAATCTCCAGTCCCATAATCCCCAGTCCCATAATATCCGATCCCATAATCTCAAACCCCATAATCTCAAATCCCATAATCTTAAATCCCATAATCTCCAATCTCATAATCACCAATCTCATAATCTCCATTCTCATAATATCGGATCCCATAATCCCCAATCTCATAATCTCCAATCACAATCTCCAATTCCATAGTCTCCAATCCCATAATCTCCAATCCCATAATCTCCGATCCCATAATCCCCGATCCCATAATCCCCAATCCCATAATCCCCAATCCCATAATCCCCAATCCCATAATCCCAATCCCATAATCCCCAATCCCATAATCTCAAATCCCATAATCTCAAATCCCATAATCTCCAATCTCATAATCTCGGATCCCATAATCCCCAATCTCAATCTCCAATCACAATCTCCAATCCCATAATCTCCAATCCCATAATCTCCAATCCCATAATCTCCAATCCCATAATCCCCAATCCCATAATCTACAATCCCATATCCAATCCCATAATCTCCAATCCCATAATCTCAAATCCCATAATCTCAAATCTCATAATCTCCGATCCCATAATCCCCAATCCCATAATCCCCAATCCCATAATCCCCAATCCCATAATCCCCAATCCCATAATCCCCAATCCCATAATCCCCAATCCCATAATCTCAAATCCCATAATCTCAAATCCCATAATCTCAAATCCCATAATCTCCAATCTCATAATCTCGGATCCCATAATCCCCAATCTCAATCTACAATCACAATCTCCAATCCCATAATCTCCAATCCCATAATCTCCAATCCCATAATCTCCAATCCCATAATCCCCAATCCCATAATCTCCAATCCCATAATATCCAATCCCATAATCTCCAATCCCATAATCTCAAATCCCATAATCTCCGATCCCATAATCCCCAATCCCATAATCCCCAATCCCATAATCCCCAATCCCATAATCCCCAATCCCATAATCCCCAATCCCATAATCCCCAATCCCATAATCCCCAGTCCCATAATCTCCAATCCCATAATCTGCAATCCCATAATCTCCAATCCCATAATCTCCAATCTCATAATATCCAATCCCATAATCCCCAGTCCCATAATCCCCAATCCCATAATCCCCAATCACATAATCCCCAATCTCATAATCTCAAATCCCATAATCTCCGATTCCATAATCTCAAATCCCATAATCTCCAGTCCAATAATCCCCAATCTCATAATCTCAAATCCCATAATCTCCAGTCCAATAATCCCCAATCTCATAATCTCAAATCCCATAATCTCCGATCCCATAATCTCCAGTCCCATAATCTCCGATCCCATAATCTCCGATCCCATAATCTCCGATCCCATAATCTCCAGTCCCATAATCTCCAGTCCCATACTCTCCAGTCCCATAATCTCAAATCCCATAAGCTCAGCCCACTCTACCTTATACTGAAAATGGTTTCTTCAGTCAAATCCAGAGGCAGCAGATGCAGTAGTGCAATGAAGATGATGTAATCAGTCCATTAACCCTGGAGAAATAGTATTTGAGGTAGTCAGTCCCTCAGCCTGGAGAAGAGGGACTGACCACCTCAAATACTTTTTCTCTAAGGTTGATAGACTGATTACATCTTCATTTCACCACTTCTGCCCTCTCTATTTGACTGAAGAAGCCTACTGTTTAGGTCAATAAAAAAACCCAACTGTTGCACATGTGTCTTAATCTTTATTAAAATACACCAGCTTCGGATGGTTTGGCACCGATCGAATAAAGCATTCACAAATTATTATTATTGTTGCTTCCAGTCTCTTTAATAAAACTGGAAAATTATCACTTACACAACACAATTAATCCATTTCCTTCACTAACTACTAAACATCAACCTTGAACCATTTTGTCTAAAATAATTTGGTTATTGGAATCCAATTTCCATCTGTTTTGGGTTTTATCCGAGCTTCTGGTTTTATTGCTCACGCAGCTACTGTTAAAACTGTGAGGGGGGGAGGGAGGGGTTTAAGATATTGTTTATATGTTTAGTGAATACATTTGTATTAAAGGATTTGTATAGATGCTACCAATAACTTTTATTTTAAAGGGATTGAGATTTTTAATTCTCAATAACACCAATAACTTAATAACACCTTGACAGTCATCTGTCATGGTGTTATTGAAGTTATTCATCAATAATATCCACTACTGACAAGATGAGAATTAGACACATGTGCAACATCTGGGTATCTTTATTGTAGACGTTTCGCCATCCAGTGGCTTTATCAATACAAATTATAGGACATAATTGGAAGACTGTATACAAAAGACGAGGTAATGAGTCCCTCAGCCTTGGAGTTGAAGAGTTCCGTAGTTCTGCTTTTTTTCAAATTTTGTCCTGGAATTTGTATTGATAAAGCCACTGGATGGCGAAACGTCTACAATAAAGATACCTAGATGTTGCACATGTGTCTAATTTTCGTCTTGTCGGTATTGTATACCGTTCACGTACAACTTGTCAGACACTGCAACATCATGGAACCTTAGTTCAGAGGACATCTACACAGCCTTCTTCACGACTACCACCACCATTACTACTACTACTAACCCATCCCTCAGGTAAGACCTACTTCCACTGGGGAATCCCGTCTACCAGTGACAAAGTCTTTGTTTGCTACCCGTCCCTCACCCATATCGCTGACCAGTTGTTTAGCCAAGACTGCTGAGAGGATGGTGTTAAGCCGTCTCATATGGAAATTTGTACCGAAACATCAACACATCAAAGGAGTGGATACGGCAGAGTACATACCCACCCTACTAAGCTAAATTGCTGATAGTAACAAAAACTTAGTATCGTCGTCTACCTCGACCTCAGGAAGGCATTTGAGCTAGCCAACCCCACAGCAATTCTAGCAATACTAGCTCGGATCAAAGGACGTCTCCTGGCCTGGATAGAGTCCTACCTTAGGGACTGGCAGGTCTGTGTCGGCTTCCAGGGACACTACTCTTCCTTTAAAACCTTGGCAAACGGCACGCCACAAGGAGGTGTGCTCAGTCCTACCCTGTTTAACATCCTTATGCAAGAACTAGTGAGCCTTCCCATTCATAGTGGTACTAAGTTCCTCAGCTATGCTGATGATCTAACACTCGAAATGAATGGCAAAGGCAATTTGGAGCGACAGACCCAGAGAGCATTGGACTTAATAACGCAGTCTTGCAAGAAACTAGGTCTCAAGATTTCCTCCGAGAAATCTCTTGCAATGATGTTCAAAGGACCAGTTCCTGTGGATAGATTTCGTATTCACGATATAGAACTTAAGTGGACAGGCTCCTACCTATACTTGGGAATCTAAATTGATAAAAATCTAACATTTCAGAAACTGGCCGAGTATGTCAGATTCCGTGCTATACTCAGACTCAACGCCATGAGAGCCATGACGAGGCACCGTGCAGGGGGAAGCAAAGAAGTACTTCGCTTGTACTATATACACGCTGTGATAAATGGTTTTGAAACCGATGAGCTGAAGATTGAGACACTTAGGCAACATATGGGAATCTTTATTAAGGAAACGTTTCGTCACACAGTAGCTTCATTAGTCCAATACAAAGTAGAAATGGGTAAAGAGAGGAGGAGTTTGAGGCAATCAGTCCCTCAGCCTGGATGTGTTCAGTCCATCTCTCTTGTAGAAAGTACAATGTATGGTCGGAGAAGTCACCTGACTACGGTATATAAGCCACTTCTCCGGCCATATGCTGTACTTTCCACAAGAGTGATGGACTGAACACGTCTATTCCAGGCTGAGGGACTGATTACCTCAAACTCCTCCTCATCTTACCCATTTCTACTTTGTAATGGACTGATGAAGCCACTGTGGGGCGAAACGCTTCCTTAATATAGATTCCCATATGTTGCACAAGTGTCTCAATCTATATACAAGCTGTGCACTCGCTCACTGGCTACGGTGCACCGGTGTTTGCTCATCTCTGCGCAGAGCAGGCAAAGGGTGAAGGTCGGACAGAACCTGGCGATAAGAACTATGCTTGGGCCCCCCCCAATCTGGACCAACACAGTATGTCTCGGATTTGTGGCCCGGCTTCCTTCCCCGGCTGACAGTGTCAAATACGTCTGCAAAATAGCCACTATTCTGCACCGGCAGCAACGTACCCCACTGAGAAGACGGATATTGGCAACCATGACACGAGATCCAATTCTCTTCACTGACTACTACTGGATTCGTTCGTTTTCTATTGCTGGGCGGAAGCTGCTGCCTATACAACTACTCCTTAAGAAGAGTTGTGACCTTCCTGTTGCTGGGTACCATCCACCATCTCCCTGGTGCCCACATCCGGCCGATGTTTTCGTCATGCAACTACCTGCCTCTAAGCGTCTCTGCAGTCAAGACACCCTCAGCAATCATGCTGAGAACAAGTATGGCACTGGCAGAGGGACGCACATGTGCAGTATATTTCACAGATGGTTTTGTCGACGCTGACAGGAAGAGAGCAGCAGCTGGCATGTACCACAATGGTCAAGCACAAGGGTGGCGACTCCTTAAGATAAGATTTCGTTCGGATTTTTAACCCCGGAGGGTTAGCCACCCAGGATAACCCAAGAAAGTCAGTGCGTCATCGAGGACTGTCTAACTTATTTCCATTGGGGTCCTTAATCTTGTCCCCCAGGATGCGACCCACACCAGTCGACTAACACCCAGGTACCTATTTGCTGCTAGGTGAACAGGACAACAGGTGTAAGGAAACGTGTCGAAATGTTTCCACCCGCCGGGAATCGAACCCGGGCCCTCCGTGTGTAAAGCGGGAGCTTTAGCCACCAGGCCACCCTAACCACCCTTGACCACTGCACGATCTTTCAAGCTGAGCTGGTGGCGATTCAGCAGGAATTGTCACATGTTTTGTGACATCAGCTTCGGCCTGTCTTACATATTGACTACATCTGCAATCAATGCCCTCTCCCATCCACATGTACAGGAAAATGTTAACCTTATCACATCGGTTCTGAGCATAATGACAGCCTTGGATGCTTAGGGTAACAGAGCTACATTGAACTGGATCCCCATCAAGGGAAATGAGGCGGCAGATGATGCGGCAAAGGCAGCCGCAGATTATCCGAATGTTGGGATTACCGTCCCCGTCAGCCTACGCCAAACCAAACTGGTGGCCGCAAGAGCAATGAGACTTATGCGGGAGGTCCTAGGTGATACCCCATCTCAACAGTGGTACCGAGCTTGCTACCACCTGCAGCTCACACGACTGCCCTTCCCACGAGCCCCCCTGGGGTGGGGAAGAAGGCAGACCAGAGGCCTAGCTTCTCCCTACGAGCCCCGTGAGGGAGGGGGATGGGGCTAGGCCTGGGGACAGTTGGTCCCAGAAGATGAGGAGGTACTTATACCTCCTCCCATGGCAGACACTATCAAGACAGGGAGCCAAGGCCGGGTTACCATCAGGAAAAGACCCGGGCCGGCGAATCAAGAAGATATAATAGAAGTTGGTCCGGAGCTCAGTGTACCGCTATCCATCGGCTTCGTCTGGGCTTCCTTACAGCCATGATAATGGTACACAAGGCAGAGAAGGAGATGTGCTACACTGCCAGCACGTTGTCCAGTGCTTCCTAACACACTATCTCCAGGAGTGCCAAGTCACTGAGACACTCCGCAGGCATCTAGCACACACCGTCTCCCGAAGACCCAGAGAAGACTGAGGCTACCCTAGTGTACCATGGAGTCAACACCACAGACAAGCTGTTGCCCGTGATAACGACATATCCTCCTCCTCGATAGTGTGTCCACGGTTAGGAGTGCACGCGCGTACATATCCATATCTCTGAATATACGTTCATAATGCGGCCAGCATGCACATGTATATGGTCCAATGTTCATACTACATACGGGGTTGTCGCTTATGAGACGCACCACTTGAACTGTCCGGAACTAATTCTCCTTCAGGAGCCAGAGACGGGTCATCGCAAGATTAAGACCCATGCCAGGACCCCGTTCTTGGCGAACATTATACATACAAACTCACCACCTGACATCATTATATAAGCGCCAGTCTTCTTGCCTGTGCCACTGCTGGTCACTGAATGGTTATAACTGACCAGTTTTTAAAGGTGTGGATGGGGTAAGCCAAGGAAAGGCATCGGTCAGATGACTAGAAGCTTCAACGGCGGGTCATCATCTAAGACCCGCGTCCTGTTTCCTGGAGAACCTTATCTAACCTAACCAAACCTTGCCTGTGCTTCAGACTCACGACTACGGTGAAGGACTGTGAGGGACGGTGAAGGACGGTGAGAGACTGATTACCTCATATTCTGAATATAGTTCTACTGTCTTCCAATTATGTCCTGGAATTTGTATTGATAAAGCCACTGGATGGAGAAACGTCTACAATAAAGATACCCAGATGTTGCACATGTGTCTGATTTTCATGAAGCTTGTATTATCTGACTAATAGTCACCTGACATGTTATTGAATGAGTAGCATGTTCATTTAGATAAAACATTAATTTCATCTTCATTTCTGTTGACAACCTTCAGCCCCTCACAAATACTAGGTGGATATTTTACATAGAATTTGAAGCAAATTTCTCGACTTACATTAGATGGTGTAATGTTAGACCGGTTGTCAGGAACAGTTGTTGAAGCCATCCTCTGTGCCAAGACACCATGGTGACCTGTGTCAGACAGGAATCATAGAAATGGTATACCATACCGGTATACAATGAGTTGAGATACAGTACAATACTTGGAGGAAACGTCTCGCCTCTACCTCAGAATTAGACAGAGGATTACAGATCTGGAGACAGTAGAAATCTAAAGGTAATTTTGAGGCGATACAGTCATTAGTCTACAGCAGAGGCATGAAACCACACACTTATCTACTGGCATTGCAGACGAGGTGTAGCAGCTGAAGGGGACATCACAAGTGAGCGTGGCCCACTAGTGAAAGCAAGTTATTATACCCACTTGACCGTCTAAGTCACAGACAAATACTGTCAATTCTTGAATGGATGTGTAAGCAACAACAGTTCCTCACTAATTTACTGTTATGTACCGGTATTTACTGTTATGTACTGGCATTTACTGTTATGTACTGGCATTTACTGTTATGTACTGGCATTTACTGTTATGTACTGGCATTTACTGTTATGTACTGGCATTTACTGTTATGTACTGGCATTTACTGTTATGTACTGGCATTTACTGTTATGTACTGGTATTTACTGTTATGTACAGGTATTTACTGTTATGTACTGGTATTTACTGTTATGTACTGGTATTTACTGTTATGTACTGGTATTTACTGTTATGTACTGGTATTTACTGTTATGTACTGGTATTTACTGTTATGTACCGGTATTTACTGTTATGTACCGGTATTTACTGTTATGTACCGGTATTTACTGTTATGTACCGGTATTTACTGTTATGTACTGGCATTTACTGTTATGTACCGGTATTTACTGTTATGTACTGGCATTTACTGTTATGAACTGGCATTTACTGTTATGTACTGGCATTTACTGTTATGTACTGGCATTTACTGTTATGTACCGGTATTTACTGTTATGTACTGGCATTTACTGTTATGTACTGGCATTTACTGTTATGTACCGGTATTTACTGTTATGTACCGGTATTTACTGTTATGTACTGGCATTTACTGTTATGTACCGGTATTTACTATTATGTACTGGCATTTACTGTTATGTACCGGTATTTACTGTTATGTACCGGTATTTACTGTTATGTACCGGTATTTACTGTTATGTACTGGCATTTACTGTTATGTACCGGTATTTACTGTTATGTACTGGCATTTACTGTTATGTACTGGCATTTACTGTTATGTACTGGCATTTACTGATATGTACTGGCATTTACTGTTATGTACTGGCATTTACTGTTATGTACTGGCATTTACTGTTATGTACTGGCATTTACTGTTATGTACTGGCATTTACTGTTATGTACTGGCATTTACTGTTATGTACTGGCATTTACTGATATGTACTGGCATTTACTGTTATGTACTGGCATTTACTGTTATGTACTGGCATTTACTGTTATGTACTGGTATTTACTGTTATGTACTGGTATTTACTGTTATGTACTGGTATTTACTGTTATGTACTGGCATTTACTGTTATGTACTGGTATTTACTGTTATGTACTGGTATTTACTGTTATGTACTGGTATTTACTGTTATGTACTGGTATTTACTGTTATGTACTGGTATTTACTATTATGTACTGGTATTTACTGTTATGTACTGGTATTTACTGTTATGTACTGGTATTTACTGTTATGTACTGGTATTTACTGTTATGTACTGGTATTTACTGTTATGTACTGGTATTTACTGTTATGCACTGGCATTTACTGTTATGTACTGGCATTTACTGTTATGTACTGGTATTTACTGTTATGTACTGGTATTTACTGTTATGTACTGGTATTTACTGTTATGTACTGGTATTTACTGTTATGTACTGGTATTTACTGTTATGCACTGGCATTTACTGTTATGTACTGGCATTTACTGTTATGTACTGGTATTTACTGTTATGTACTGGTATTTACTGTTATGTACTGGTATTTACTGTTATGTACTGGTATTTACTGTTATGTACTGGTATTTACTGTTATGTACTGGTATTTACTGTTATGTACTGGTATTTACTGTTATGTACTGGTATTTACTGTTATGTACTGGTATTTACTGTTATGTACTGGTATTTACTGTTATGCACTGGCATTTACTGTTATGTACTGGCATTTACTGTTATGTACTGGTATTTACTGTTATGTACTGGTATTTACTGTTATGTACTGGTATTTACTGTTATGTACTGGTATTTACTGTTATGTACTGGTATTTACTGTTATGTACTGGTATTTACTGTTATGTACTGGTATTTACTGTTATGTACTGGTATTTACTGTTATGTACTGGTATTTACTGTTATGTACTGGCATTTACTGTTATGTACTGGTATTTACTGTTATGTACTGGCATTTACTGTTATGTACTGGTATTTACTGTTATGTACTGGCATTTACTGTTATGTACTGGTATTTACTGTTATGTACAGGTATTTACTGTTATGTACCGGTATTTACTGTTATGTACTGGTATGGGTCTGTATTTCAAACAGCGTATTGTGGCTTTAAATGCATGGGGACCGCTAAATCCGCAGGGTCATACACTGCTTTACCTAAAAAAAATTAATAACTATACCCACAATAATATCATCAATAATAATCACAATTTGAATTTCATTAATAATAAGAATAATAATAAAAACCTCGATAATAAAAATATTATTGATATTTTTATCGAGGTTATTATTATCGAGATTATTTTTAAGGTCTTTATTATTATTCCCCTCAAGGAAGGTTCCTTGATGCTGGTGAGGGGCTCTTGATTTAGGGAATTGGATCTGTGCTCCAGTTCCCTGAATTAAGCCTGAATACCTTCCACATCCCCCCCCAGGCGCTGTATAATCCTCCGGGTTTAGCGCTTCCCCCTAGATTATATTAATAATAATTTATTATTATTATTGTGTTTATTATTAACGAGCTCATTCAAATTATTATGATTATTATTATTAATATTTATAATAATTTTATTGTGGTTATACCAATTTTTTTTTGGTAAAGCATTTATCCCTTAAGAATTTTAATATCTGAAGAAAATTAATGGTATTTTTGGATCCGAGGAGCCGGAGCTTCACAAATTTTGGATCCGAGGAGTCGGAGCTTCACAAATTTTGGATCCGAGGAGTCGGAGCTTCACAAATTTTGGATCCGAGGAGTCGGAACTTCACAAATTTTGGATCCGAGGAGTCGGAGCTTCACAAATTTTGGATCCGAGGAGTCGGAGCTTCACAAATTTTGGATCCGAGGAGTCGGAGATTCACAAATTTTGGATCCGAGGTGTCGGAGCTTCCCAAATGTTGGATCCGAGGAGTCGGAGATTCACAAATTTTGGATCCGAGGAGTCGGAGATTCACAAATTTTGGATCCGAGGAGTCGGACCTTCACAAATTTTGGATCCGAGGAGCCGGAGCTTCACAAATTTTGGATCCGAGGAGCCGGAGCTTCACAAATTTTGGATCCGAGGAGCCGGAGCTTCACAAATTTTGGATCCGAGGAGTCGGAGCTTCACAAATTTTGGATCCGAGGAGCCGGAGCTTCACAAATTTTGGATCCGAGGAGCCGGAGCTTCACAAATTTTGGATCCGAGGAGTCGGAGCTTCACAAATTTTGGATCCGAGGAGCCGGAGCTTCACAAATTTTGGATCCGAGGAGTCGGAGCTTCACAAATTTTGGATCCGAGGAGTCGGAGATTCACAAATTTTGGATCCGAGGAGTCGGAGATTCACAAATTTTGGATCCGAGGAGTCGGAGCTTCACAAATTTTGGATCCGAGGAGTCGGAGCTTCACAAATTTTGGATCCGAGGAGTCGGAGCTTCACAAATTTTGGATCCGAGGAGTTGGAGCTTCACAAATTTTGGATCCGAGGAGTCGGAGCTTCACAAATTTTGGATCCGAGGAGTCGGAGTTTCACAAATTTTGGATCCGAGGAGTCGGAGCTTCACAAATTTTGGATCCGAGGAGCCGGAGCTTCACAAATTTTGGATCCGAGGAGCCGGAGCTTCACAAATTTTGGATCCGAGGAGTCGGAGCTTCACAAATTTTGGATCCGAGGAGCCGGAGCTTCACAAATTTTGGATCCGAGGAGCCGGAGCTTCACAAATTTTGGATCCGAGGAGCCGGAGCTTCACAAATTTTGGATCCGAGGAGACGGAGCTTCACAAATTTTGGATCCGAGGAGACGGAGATTCACAAATTTTGGATCCGAGGAGCCGGAGCTTCACAAATTTTGGATCCGAGGAGTCGGAGCTTCACAAATTTTGGATCCGAGGAGCCGGAGCTTCACAAATTTTGGATCCGAGGAGTCGGAGATTCACAAATTTTGGATCCGAGGAGTCGGAGATTCACAAATTTTGGATCCGAGGAGTCGGAGATTCACAAATTTTGGATCCGAGGAGTCGGAGCTTCACAAATTTTGGATCCGAGGAGTCGGAGCTTCACAAATTTTGGATCCGAGGAGTCGGAGCTTCACAAATTTTGGATCCGAGGAGTCGGAGCTTCACAAATTTTGGATCCGAGGAGTCGGAGCTTCACAAATTTTGGATCCGAGGAGTCGGAGCTTCACAAATTTTGGATCCGAGGAGTCGGAGCTTCACAAATTTTGGATCCGAGGAGTCGGAGCTTCACAAATTTTGGATCCGAGGAGTCGGAGCTTCACAAATTTAACTCTTCTCTATGTATTTTTCTTTGCATTTTTTACTGAAGAAAGGTTTCAAAACCATACCACGGGTGGGGATAGAACCCGCGGCCAGAGAGTCTCAAAACTCCAGACCGTCGCGTTAGCCACTGGACCAGCTGGGTTCAATATGATTCTCCCAACTAGGTATATTTCTACACCATAGGAAGGTTAGCATAGGCCACCACTGTGACCACAAATGCAAGTTTTTACAAACGAATCTCCAGCTAGCGTGGCCGTGATGAACTCTAGCTCAAGTCCGCTCAAAGCAATCGTGTCATTACGATTTAGTGAGTCAAGAAAGGTTTCACTCTGTTCAGAGTGCAGGTGTTTACGTCATGTTTCACTCTAACCAGAGTGAAGAAATTTATCAGTCATGTTTAAGTCTGTGAATAGCTTTATCAATCATGTTTAAAGTAAAAGGACACAAGTGCAACCAGGAGTTTTGTCAGGCCGGTACCGGCTTGATGGGTGGGACTAACTACAGTGGGTCACAGCACTGTCACTCCTTCAATACCCACCCACCCATCTCATGGGTGGGACTAACTACAGTAGGTCACAGCACTGTTACTCCTTCGATACCCACCCACCCATCTCATGGGTGGGACTAACTACAGTGGGTCACAGCACTGTCACTCCTTTGATACCCACCCACCCATCTCATGGGTGGGACTAACTACAGTGGGTCACAGCACTGTCACTCCTTCGATTCCCACCCACCCATCTCATGGGTGGGACTAACTACAGTGGGTCACAGCACTGTCACTCCTTCGATACCCACCCACCCATCTCATGGGTGGGACTAACTACAGTGGGTCACAGCACTGTCACTCCTTCGATACCCACCCACCCATCTCATGGGTTGGACTAACTCCAGCGGGTCACAGCACTGTCACTCCTTCGATACCCACCCACCCATCTCATGGGTGGGACTAACTCCAGTGGGTCACAGCACTGTCACTCCTTCGATACCCACCCACCCATCTCATGGGTGGGACTAACTACAGTGGGTCACAGCACTGTCACTCCTTCGATACCCACCCACCCATCTCATGGGTGGGACTAACTACAGTGGGTCACAGCACTGTCACTCCTTCGATACCCACCCACCCATCTCATGGGTGGGACTAACTACAGTGGGTCACAGCACTGTCACTCCTTCGATACCCACCCACCCATCTCATGGGTGGGACTAACTACAGTGGGTCACAGCACTGTCACTCCTTCGATACCCACCCACCCATCTCATGGGTGGGACTAACTACAGTGGGTCACAGCACTGTCACTCCTTCGATACCCACCCACCCATCTCATGGGTGGGACTAACTACAGTGGGTCACAGCACTGTCACTCCTTCGATACCCACCCCCCCATCTCCTGGGTGGGACTAACTACAGTGGGTCACAGCACTGTCACTCCTTCGATACCCACCCACCCATCTCATGGGTGGGACTAACTACAGTGGGTCACAGCACTGTCACTCCTTCGATACCCACCCACCCATCTCATGGGTGGGACTAACTCCAGTGGGTCACAGCACTGTCACTCCTTCAATACCCACCCACCCATCTCATGGGTGGGACTAACTACAGTGGGTCACAGCACTGTCACTCCTTCGATACCCACCCACCCATCTCATGGGTGGGACTAACTACAGTGGGTCACAGCACTGTCACTCCTTCGATACCCACCCACCCATCTCATGGGTGGGACTAACTACAGTGGGTCACAGCACTGTCACTCCTTCGATACCCACCCACCCATCTCATGGGTGGGACTAACTACAGTGGGTCACAGCACTGTCACTCCTTCGATACCCACCCACCCATCTCATGGGTGGGACTAACTCCAGTGGGTCACAGCACTGTCACTCCTTCGATACCCACCCACCCATCTCATACTCACATGAGCTGGACTTTTAAAAATAAGAACTTAAGGAAGGAGGAACACTGCAGCAGGCCTGTTGGCCCACACTGGGCATGTCCTTCACAAATTCATTCCATTAACATAATTATGAATTATTAAATTTAACAGAATAATTATGAATTATTAAATTTAAGAGAATTATGAATTATTAAATTTAACAGAATAATTATGAATTAAATTTAACAGAATAATTATGAATTATTAAATTTAACAGAATAATTATGAATTATTAAATTTAACAGAATTATGAATTATTAAATTTAACAGAATAATTATGAATTAAATTTAACAGAATAATTATGAATTATTAAATTTAACAGAATAATTATGAATTATTAAAGTTAAACCAGTAACACTGATAAATTTGTGGACTGTGTATGGAGTATTAATGGCCTGACTTTGCTAATTATTGGTCTGATCCACAAAATATAGAGATAATAAAACGTAGACAAATAATGTGCATAAATGACAATTTAATATTTCATAATAACTGCACTATTATAACTACAAAATTTAATGGAAACTTACTCAAATATTTCTTGGATCTCACATCCTAACATTTCCATAAGAGACAGATAGAAATACACTGGTCAGTGCTACAATATACTGTATAATTATAGGTCAGGTCAGTGCTACAATATACTGTATAATTATAGGTCAGGTCAGTGCTACAATATACTGTATAATTATAGGTCAGGTCAGTGCTACAATATACTGTATAATTATAGGTCAGGTCAGTGCTACAATATACTGTATAATTATAGGTCAGGTCAGTGCTATAATATACTGTATAATTATAGGTCAGGTCAGTGCTACAATATACTGTATAATTATAGGTCAGGTCAGTGCTACAATATACTGTATAATTATAGGTCAGGTCAGTGCTACAATATACTGTATAATTATAGGTCAGGTCAGTGCTACAATATACTGTATAATTATAGGTCAGGTCAGTGCTACAATATACTGTATAATTATAGGTCAGGTCAGTGCTACAATATACTGTATAATTATAGGTCAGGTCAGTGCTACAATATACTGTATAATTATAGGTCAGGTCAGTGCTACAATATACTGTATAATTATAGGTCAGGTCAGTGCTACAATATACTGTATAATTATAGGTCAGGTCAGTGCTACAATATACTGTATAATTATAGGTCAGGTCAGTGCTACAATATACTGTATAATTATAGGTCAGGTCAGTGCTACAATATACTGTATAATTATAGGTCAGGTCAGTGCTACAATATACTGTATAATTATAGGTCAGGTCAGTGCTACAATATACTGTATAATTATAGGTCAGGTCAGTGCTACAATATACTGTATAATTATAGGTCAGGTCAGTGCTACAATATACTGTATAATTATAGGTCAGGTCAGTGCTACAATATACTGTATAATTATAGGTCAGGTCAGTGCTACAATATACTGTATAATTATAATCAGTGCTACAATATACTGTATAATTATAGGTCAGGTCAGTGCTACAATATACTGTATAATTATAGGTCAGGTCAGTGCTACAATATACTGTATAATTATAGGTCAGGTCAGTGCTACAATATACTGTATAATTATAGGTCAGGTCAGTGCTACAATATACTGTATAATTATAGGTCAGGTCAGTGCTACAATATACTGTATAATTATAGGTCAGGTCAGTGCTACAATATACTGTATAATTATAGGTCAGGTCAGTGCTACAATATACTGTATAATTATAGGTCAGGTCAGTGCTACAATATACTGTATAATTATAGGTCAGGTCAGTGCTACAATATACTGTATAATTATAGGTCAGGTCAGTGCTACAATATACTGTATAATTATAGGTCAGGTCAGTGCTACAATATACTGTATAATTATAGGTCAGGTCAGTGCTACAATATACTGTATAATTATAGGTCAGCTTACATAACTGATGCACGAGACAGTCTCCACTCCCAGACAACGACGCGTCCATTATATTCCATTTATCAGCTCTATTCTGGCCGACATTATATCTTAATTCGCTAATATCGGAGTCCCTGACGATTAATTATTACACAGTTCTCTATTTAAGTCGATATACATCTTATTAAACCCGATGAACCCGGATTTTTTCTCTAATACACGGTCCAGCATATTCTATCACGCCGCCATATTTCGACGTCACTACAACCTGTGCGTTGGTTCTCTCGTGGCTAAAAACTTTCTGAGAGCCAAATTAATGCTACATTTAAGAATTACATTATTATTATTCAGTTTTTACACACTTATTTCGGGAAATTTATATATTTTTTCGATATAGACATTTATCATGTTCAACCTTATTTAGAGGTTCATCAGTTATGTCTCATTCTGTTAAAGCTCTATCAAGCTATTTTTCACTCTATATAAAGATTTATTAATCAGTGTTCAGCTCTATAAGTCATGTTTCTTTTTGTATAGAGCTTTATCATGTTTCACTCTGAGTAGTGTTTTATCGAGTTTTATTTTCCTCTGCGAAGTAATGTTTCACTCTGGGTAGAGCTTTGTCATGTCATTTTTCTCTCTGGTACAACATATTCATCTTTCGCTCAGTGTAGAGCTTTGTCATGTTATATTTCTGTCTTCGAAGAACTTTAACAAGAGCTTTAGGAAGTTATGTTTCATCCAATGTTGAACTTTATCAATTCGTGCATCGTTCCGTGTAGAACTTGGTAAGTCATGTCTCAGTCTGTGGAACTCACGTTTCTCTCTTTGTAGAACTTCACTGAGTCACGTTTCACTGTGTATAGCTTTATCATGTCATGTTTCACTCTGTGTAGAGCTTTATCATGTCATGTTTCACTCTGTGTAGAGCTTTATCATGTCATGTTTCACTCTGTGTAGAGCTTTATCATGTCATGTTTCACTCTGTGTAGAGCTTTATCATGTCATGTTTCACTCTGTGTAGAGCTTTATCATGTCATGTTTCACTCTGTGTAGAGCTTTATCATGTCATGTTTCACTCTGTGTAGAGCTTTATCATGTCATGTTTCACTCTGTGTAGAGCTTTATCATGTCATGTTTCACTCTGTGTAGAGCTTTATTATGTCATGTTTCACTCTGTGCAGAGCTTTATCATGTCATGTTTCACTCTGTGTAGAGCTTTATCATGTCATGTTTCACTCTGTGTAGAGCTTTATTATGTCATGTTTCACTCTGTGCAGAGCTTTATCATGTCATGTTTCACTCTGTGTAGAGCTTTATCATGTCATGTTTCACTCTGTGTAGAGCTTTATCATGTCATGTTTCACTCTGTGTAGAGCTTTATCATGTCATGTTTCACTCTGTGTAGAGCTTTATCATGTCATGTTTCACTCTGTGTAGAGCTTTATCATGTCATGTTTCACTCTGTGTAGAGCTTTATTATGTCATGTTTCACTCTGTGCAGAGCTTTATCATGTCATGTTTCACTCTGTGTAGAGCTTTATCATGTCATGTTTCACTCTGTGTAGAGCTTTATCATGTCATGTTTCACTCTGTGTAGAGCTTTATAAAATCACGATTAAAACCTATGCAGATATTTTAAAAGCTTTTCTTCAGTCTGCGCAATCTATGTAGAGCTTTATAGTGTGATATTTCACCCTCTGTTGAGCTATATCAAGCTTAAATTTATGTAGAACTTTAACTAGTAATGTTTCACTCTGTGTAGAGCCTTCAAACTTATGCTTCACTCTGTGTAGAGTCTTCAAACTTATGCTTCACTCTGTGTAGAGCCTTCAAACTTATGCTTCACTCTGTGTAGAGCCTTCAGACTTATGCTTCACTCTGTGTAGAGCCTTCAGACTTATGCTTCACTCTGTGTAGTCTTCAAACTTATGCTTCACTCTGTGTAGAGCCTTCAAACTTATGCTTCACTCTGTGTAGAGCCTTCAAACTTATGCTTCACTCTGTGTAGAGCCTTCAAACTTATGCTTCACTCTGTGTAGAGCCTTCAAACTTATGCTTCACTCTGTGTAGAGCCTTCAAACTTATACTTCACTCTGTGTAGAGCCTTCAAACTTATGCTTCACTCTGTGTAGAGCCTTCAAACTTATGCTTCACTCTGTGTAGAGCCTTCAAACTTATGCTTCACTCTGTGTAGAGCCTTCAAACTTATGCTTCACTCTGTGTAGAGCCTTCAAACTTATGCTTCACTCTGTGTAGAGCCTTCAAACTTATGCTTCACTCTGTGTAGAGCCTTCAAACTTATGCTTCACTCTGTGTAGAGCCTTCAAACTTATGCTTCACTCTGTGTAGAGCCTTCAAACTTATGCTTCACTCTGTGTAGAGCCTTCAAACTTATGCTTCACTCTGTGTAGAGCCTTCAAACTTATACTTCACTCTGTGTAGAGCCTTCAAACTTATGCTTCACTCTGTGTAGAGCCTTCAAACTTATGCTTCACTCTGTGTAGAGCCTTCAAACTTATGCTTCACCCTGTGTAGAGCCTTCAAACTTATACTTCACTCTGTGTAGAGCCTTCAAACTTATGCTTCACTGTGTAGAGCCTTCAAACTTATGCTTCACTCTGTGTAGAGCCTTCAAACTTATGCTTCACTCTGTGTAGAGCCTTCAAACTTATGCTTCACTCTGTGTAGAGCCTTCAAACTTATGCTTCACTCTGTGTAGAGCCTTCAAACTTATGCTTCACTCTGTGTAGAGCCTTCAAACTTATGCTTCACTCTGTGTAGAGCCTTCAAACTTATGCTTCACTCTGTGTAGAGCCTTCAAACTGATCAACAACAATACATGGACACAGAGGGTATATATAGGCTCAGAGTGAGGTGCGATACTAGTGGTGGTAGTAGTAGAAGTAGTGACATAAGAAGTAGTAGTATTAGTAGTAGTAGTAGTGATATAAGTAGTAGTAGTAATACAATATGTTAGAACAATTGACTTGCACATGAGTAAAAGGATATAAAAGCTATTACTTGGGAAACAAACACAAATATTTCTATTGGAGACTGGATAGAGAAGGTCTGTTTCAGTGTTCACTCTCTGTAATGTGCTTTGTGTATTATTAACAGGAGAGACTATGTGATGGCAGGGTTTACTGTTTTCAGGAGGATTCTTGCTAAGACTTCAGAGATGGTGAAGCTGCCTTTGTTTTGTTTAATTGTATTAGAAACAGCTATTAGTGAAGATTCAAGGCACTTGCGTCTGCGGAAATTAGTTTCTTTGATCACTAACTGGGCGTCTCTGAACCTCATGAGATGACTGGTGGAATTTCGGTGTTGTACACAGGCGTTGTTCAAGTTATCGTTCCTACATGCGTAAATGTGTTCATTGAGGCGGGTGTCGAGGTTTCTGGCTGTTTCACCTACGTAAATCTTGATAAATTAGACACATGTGCAACTCTTGGGTATCTTTATTGAGGAAACGTTTCGCCACACAGTGGCTTCATCAGTCCAAACAAAGGAGAATCGTGAAGAACAGGAGGAGAATGAGGTAATCAGTCCCTCAACCTTGAGTCGATGTGGTTGAGGGACTGATTACCTCATTCTCCTTCTGTTCTTCAAGATTCTCTTTTGTATGGACTGATGAAGCCACTGTGTGGCGAAACGTTTCCTCAATAAAGATACCCAAGAGTTACATATGTGTCTAATTTATCAACATGTCGGTTCTCTGAACCATTCACCTACATGTTGGTTTAGAAAGACACGTAAGCAAACACTATGAGATATTTATTAGAAAACGTTTCGGTCCTGGGATCTTGATCACTTAAGAAGTGATGAAGGTCCCAGGACCGAAACGTTTTCTAATAAATATGTCATTGTGTTTGCTTACGTGTCTTTCTAAACCAACATGTCGGTATTTATTATCAAGGTTTATACCATTCATTTACATAAATCTTGTCTCAGCCTCCACAGGGTATAGTGTAAACCCCTTCGTTGACTGGTTCATGGTGCTGGAAGCGATGGCGACTCTGGTGTTAGCTTGTGAAAGTACTTTAGAAACGTTCAGTGAAACCTGGCTGTTGGGAAGAATTATAATTTTGTTGGGAGTGGTGTTGGTGCGTGGAGAATTAATGATCTGAAGAGCTCTTTTCTTGCAGTTTTTGATGAAAAAGGAAGAAAAATTTACATTCCCATGCCGTAGGTTTGTTTGTAAAGCTTGTTATTGAAAGAAACACAGTTGAAATTAACACAGAGTTCAATCAAGTCAACAAAATCTCCGGGAGGTAGAGGAAGATTAAGGTCCTGATTGACTTTACGTCGTAGAACCTCGATGGCTTTTTTGGTAGGTACTTTTGTGAAGAGGGAAGTCACATCCAAACTGCTTAGTTTCTTGTTACGGATGGAGAGGTTTCGGATCCGGTTGAGAAGGTCGCCTGAGTGTTTATGATGAGCGGGGCTGATGGTCCCCAGAAGGCAGGAAAGATGTTTGGCAAGAACTCCGGAACACATGGAACACCTAGGGTCCGAACACTTCGCCAACATCATCCTTTCTAGCGTCGTTAGGTAAGACACATATGCAACAGTTAGGTATCTTTATTGTGAAACGTTTCGCCTACACAGTAGGCTTCTTCAGTCAAGTACAGAAAAGTTGATAGAAGCAGAAGATACTTGAAGACGATGTAATCAGTCCATCACCCTTAAAGTTTTGAGGTGGTCAGTCCCTCAGTCTGGAGAAGAGCATTGTTCCATAGTATGAAACAATACTATGGAACAATGCTCTTCTCCAGACTGAGGGACTGACCACCTCAAAACTTTAAGGGTGATGGACTGATTACATCGTCTTCAAGTATCTTCTGCTTCTATCAACTTTTCTGTACTTGACTGAAGAAGCCTACTGTGTAGGCGAAACGTTTCACAATAAAGATACCTAACTGTTGCATATGTGTCTTACCTAACAACCTGTCGGTATTTTATACCATTTTAATGTTCTTTCTAGCGTCACTTGGTTACGTTACGTGGAGGACGTCCTCGTAATAACTCCCAAACGTTTTGATGTACGGGATCTTCAGGCAAGGCTCAACGAAGTCCAGTGACAAGCTACCTTTCCTCGACGTCCTCATTCACAAAGTAGACAACAACCTAAGATTTCAAGTTTATCGGAAACCCACCAATAAAAATGATCTCACACACTTCTATTCCAGTCAAGATACCAAGACCAAAAGAGGCATCATCATCGGGTTTTTCCTAAGAGCATAATATCAAATTTGTAGTCTTGAGTTTCTTGACGAGGAATGTACATACATTCACCAAACCTTCATTGATTTACATTTTCCTTCCTTTTTCATCAAAAACTGCAAGAAAAGAGCTCTTCAGATCATTTATTCTCCACGCACCAACACCACTCCCAACAAAGTTATAATTCTTCCCAACAGTCAGGTTGCACTGAACGTTTCTAAAGTATTTTCACAAGCTAACACCAGAGTCGCCATCGCTTCTAGCACTTCGATAAAGGATCTAACCAGAACAAAATCCAAGCACCACGAACCAGTCAACGCAGGGGGTTTACACTATTGTTAGGTAAGACACATATGCAACAGTTAGGTATCTTTATTTCGAAACGTTTCGCCTACACAGTAGGCTTCTTCAGTCGAGTACAGAAAAGTTGATAGAAGCAGGAGATACTTGAAGACGATGTAATCAGTCCATCACCCTTAAAGTTTTAAGAACATAAGAAGAACATAAGAATGTAGGAACACTGCAGAAGGCCTACTGGCCCATACGAGGCAGGTCCTTATCAAAACGACATCTACCTAAAGCTACTCAAGAAACAACTCCCGCACCCCCCAACACCAATCAAACCCAGCCCCTCCCACTCATATATTTGTCCAGTCTCTTCTTAAAGCTACCCAAGGTCCTAGCCTCTATCACCCCACTGGGAAGACTGTTCCACGCATCTACAACTCTGTTAGAAAACCAGTACTTACCTATGTCCTTTCTAAATCTAAACTTATCCAACTTAAATCCATTATTCCTGGTTCTTACCTGGTTCGACACCCTCAGTACTTTATTAATGTCTCCCTTGTTCATGCCCGTCATCCACTTATACACTTCAATGATATCTCCCCTCATTCTACGCCTCTCCAGAGAGTGGAGATTTAAGGCTTTAAGTCTATCTTCATACGGGAGGTTCCTTACACAGTAAATCATTTTAGTCATTCTTCTCTGTATGTTCTCTAATGAGTCTATGTCCATCCTGTAGTAAGGGGACCAAAACTGAGCAGCATAATCTAAATGAGGCCTCACTAGTGATGTATAGAGCTGTAAAATAACTTTTGGACTTCTGTTACTTATACTTCTTGAGATAAATCCAAGTAATCTGTTGGCCTTGTTGCGCACACTGAGGCACTGCTGTCAATGAATCCCTTGTTAATAATTTAGAAGTCTCAGAGGAACTGGGTGCTAGCGACCACAAATCAATTACATGTAGAATTGAATGGAGGTATGATAGTAGGGATAACTCAGTAACAGTCCCAGATTTTCGCTTAGCAGATTACGATGGGCTTAGAGAACACTTATCATCTGTTGACTGGGGTAACGAAGAGAGCTATCAATATGACAGTTTTCTGAACACAATACATGCTGCTCAAAGAACGTTTATCCCTTATAAGGAAATTAGATCAAATAGAAATGACCCAAAATGGATGAATAATAGGCTGAAATATCTACTAGGACATAAGAAAGGAATTTATAGGCGTATCAAAAGAGGCGAGGGTCATCTTATAAATCAGTATATTGACATTAAGAGGGACATTAAAAAGGGGATAAGAAAAGCTAAAAGGGACTATGAAATTAAAGTTGCTAGGAATTCTAAAACTAACCCAAAAAGTTTTTTCCAGGTCTATAGAACAAAAGTCAGAGATAAGATAGGTCCCCTTAAAAATAACTATGGGCATCTTACTGACAAAGAGAATGAAATGTGCTCGATTTTAAATAATTATTTTCTCTCGGTTTTTACACAGGAAGACACTAATAATATTCCGGTAATTAATTTTTATAGTGGATCAGAAGAAGATAAATTATGTAACATCACAGTCACTAGTGAAATGGTTGTGAAGCAGATAGACAGACTGAAGCAAAATAAGTCACCGGGTCCTGATGAGGTTTTTTCAAGGGTTCTAAAGGAATGCAAAATGGAAGTCTGTGAACCATTAACTAATATTTTTAATTTATCTCTTCAAACAGGTGCAGTGTCTGATATGTGGAAGATGGCTAATGTAATTCCTATTTTTAAAACAGGGGACAAGTCGTTACCGTCAAATTACCGCCCAATAAGCCTGACCTCAATTGTAGGCAATTTACTAGAGTCAATTATAGCTGAGATTATAAGAAGCCATCTCGATAAGCATAGCTTGATTAATGATACTCAGCATGGATTCACAAGAGGCCGGTCTTGTCTAACTAATTTATTAACTTTCTTCAGTAAAGCTTTTGAGGCTGTTGACCACGATAAAGAATTTGATATTATTTACTTAGATTTTAGTAAGGCATTTGATAGAGTTCCGCACCAAAGACTGTTGAAGAAAGTAGCAGCTCATGGCATTGGGGGAAGGGTGCTCTCGTGGATCGAATCATGGCTCACAGACAGGAAGCAAAGAGTGTCCATAAATGGGGTTAAATCCGAGTGGGGATCAGTAACAAGTGGCGTTCCACAGGGATCAGTCTTGGGCCCGTTGTTGTTTATAATATATATCAATGATCTTGATGAAGGAATTACTAGTGATATGAGCAAATTCGCCGATGACACGAAGATAGGTAGGATAATTGATTCAAACGTAGATGTTAGGGAACTTCAGGAGGATTTAGACAAACTCTACTCTTGGTCAGAAAAGTGGCAGATGCAGTTCAATGTAGATAAATGCAAGGTTCTGAAGCTCGGGAGTGTCCATAACCCTAGCACTTATAAGTTAAATAATGTAGAACTTAACCATACAGATTGCGAAAAGGACTTGGGGGTTATGGTAAGCAGCAACCTTAAACCAAGACAGCAATGCCTAAGCGTACGTAATAAGGCAAATAGATTACTGGGATTTATATCAAGAAGTGTAAGCAACAGAAGTCCAGAGGTCATACTGCAGCTTTATACATCATTAGTAAGGCCTCACCTAGATTATGCAGCTCAATTCTGGTCTCCATATTACAGAATGGACATAAATTCGTTAGAAAACATTCAGCGTAGGATGACTAAATTAATACATAGCATTAGAAATCTTCCTTATGAAGAAAGATTGAAGACTCTTAAGTTACATTCACTTGTTAGACGAAGAATGAGGGGAGACCTGATCGAAGTGTATAAGTGGAAGATAGGTATTAATAAAGGGGATATTAACAAGGTCTTGAGGATATCTCTCCAAGAGAGAACCCGCAGTAATGGATTTAAATTAGATAAGTTTAGATTTAGAAAGGACATAGGCAAGTATTGGTTTGGAAATAGGGTAGTTGATGAGTGGAACAGTCTACCTAGTTGGGTTATTGAGGCTAGGACTTTGGGTAGTTTCAAATTTAGGTTGGATAAGTACATGAGTGGGAGGGGTTGGATTTGAGTGGGACTTGCACATCAGAGCTTATTTCTTGGGTAGCATTGAAAATTTAGTGGGTCAATTTTTTGTTAGTGGGATGAATTGTAAACGACCTGCCTAGTATGGGCCAACAGGCCTGCTGCAGTGTTCCTCCTTTCTTATGTTCTTATGTTCTTGGCTTTAGATTTCTGCTTACCATGACTCCCAAGTCTTTTTCACATTCTGTATGACAAAGCTCTACTTCACCTAGATTATAGCTTCGAGGGTTATTTTCATTACCAAGGGCAAGTACCTTACACTTATCCACATTAAACTTCATCTGCCATTTCTCAGACCAAGACATTAATTTGTTTAAATCGTCCTGGAGTTCATGGTGGTCAGTCCCTCAGTCTGGAGAAGAGCATTGTTCCGTTGTCTGAAACAATATGAAGTTGAAGTGACAGGATGGAGCCTTTATATAGTGCCAGGAGGTGAGACGGAGGTTGCTTTGGGAGGGCAGGTCCCTCTCAAACCCAGCCGTTCTCACTAGTAGAGGTCGAAGTTGATGGTCTGTACCAAGATACCCTTGTGTTGCAGTGTCTGACAGAATGAACATTAAAATGGTATAAAATACCGACAGGTTGTTAGGTAAGACACATATGCTCTTCTCCAGACTGAGGGACTGACCACCTCAAAACTTTAAGGGTGATGGACTGATTACATCGTCTTCAAGTATCTTCTGCTTCTATCAACTTTTCTGTACTCGACTGAAGAAGCCTACTGTGTAGGCGAAACGTTTCGAAATAAAGATACCTGACTGTTGCATATGTGTCTTACCTAACAATCTGTCGGTATTTTATACCATTTTAATGTTCATTCTGTCAGACACTGCAACACAAGGGTATCTTGGTACAGACCATCAACTTCGACCTCTACTAGTGAGAACGGCTGGGTTTGAGAGGGACCTGCCCTCCCAAAGCAACCTCCGTCTCACCTCCTGGCACTATATAAAGGCTCCATCCTGTCACTTCAACTTCATATTGTTTCAGACAACGGAACAATGCTCTTCTCCAGACTGAGGGACTGACCATCTCAAAACTTTAAGGGTGATGGACTGATTACATCGTCTTCAAGTATCTTCTGCTTCTATCAACTTTTCTGTACTCGACTGAAGAAGCCTACTGTGTAGGCGAAACGTTTCGAAATAAAGATACCTGACTGTTGCATATGTGTCTTACCTAACAATCTGTCGGTATTTTATACCATTTTAAGGTTTACACTATACCCTGTGGAGGCTGCGACAAGATTTATGTGGGTGAAACAGCAAGAAACCTCGACATCCGCCTCAATGAACACATTTACGCATGTAGGAACGATAACTTGAACAACGCCTGTGTACGACACCGGAATTCCACCAATCATCTCATGAAGTTCAGAGACGCCCAATTAGTGATCAAAGAAACTAATTTCCGCAGACGCAAGTGCCTCGAATCAGCATTGATCGCTGTTTCTAATACAATTAAACAAAACAAAGGCAGCTTCACCATCTCTGAAGTCTTAGCAAGAATCCTCCTGAAAACAGTTAACTCTGCCATCACATAGTCTCTCCTGTTAATACTACACAAGCACATTACAGAGAGTGAACACTGAAACAGACCTTCTCCATCCAGCCTCCTATAGAAATATTTGTCTAACCAATTTTTATGTTTCCCAAGTAATAGCTTTTATATCCTTTTACTCATGTACAAGTTAATTGTTCTACCATATTGTATTACTACTACTACTACTACTACTACTTATATCACTACTACTACTACTTGTATCAGTACTACTACTACCACTAGTATGGCAACTCTGAGCCTATATATATACCCTCTGTGTCCATGTATTGTTTGTAACGGCTTGAAAAAGCTCTTGGAGAGCGAAACGTTGCCACAATAAAATGTCACATTATTTGCACTTGTATCCTTTGGCTTTACATATTGTCGGTAATTCTACCAACTGCATTACAAATGTGACACCACCTACGACTGCTGCACCTCTCCTGTCTACGGTATATAAGCTGCTTCTCGGCACATACGCTGTATTCTGTTCAAGATTGATGGACTGACCACATCGACTCAAGGATGAGGGACTGATTACCTCATTCTTCTCTTGTTCTTCACAATTCTCCTTTGTATGGACTGATGAAGCCACTGTGTGGCGAAACGTTTTCTCAATAAAGATATCCAAGAGTTGCACATGTGTCTAATTTATCAACGTGTAGGTTCCCTAAACCATTCATCTACAGCCCTTCAGTGGAATCAAGACCGACCTTTCGTCGGCCTTGATTTTTTCTGAGTGCATTTAATGTTTTCATTTTCTCACTCTCACTTTACAAATAAAAAAAATGAATAATGGATAAAGAATTTGTTGAGACAATTTACACAACACTGTTGTTTAAAGTCTTCAGCTATGACTCAGTTTCATTAAACTGTTTATGTTGGTTTTTGCAGCTTGGCTACCTAGCTGTTACTTTTTATATCTGAACGAAACGAGTTTTGAATAATCATATGATGGAGTTATAAAGGTTGGCATTTGTATTCAATGATAAGGAATGATACTCCACAAGGCCAGTGACCACGTTAGTAAAATTGTTAACCCTCGTAAAACTAAGTTGTCACATTACTTTATTCTGCTATTGCTCTTACATATTTAATTATATATTCCATCTTCTTTTGAACTTGTTTCTAAACACACACACACACACACACACACACACACACACACACACACACACACACACACACACACACACAGAGAGTCTCAAAACACCAACATGTCTACAGACCAGGGTTCGTACTTCCCTGCTCCAGGACTCGTTTAAGTTCGGCTAACAGGTTTCCCTGAATCACTTCATGTTACCTTGCTCACACTCCAACAGTACTCTTGTATCATGCACTCTCACATAAGCCTATTTGACGTCCAAGCCCCTAGCACTCACAACTTCCTGTAATCTCTCCCTCCAGTCTTACCTAGGACGATCCCTGCCTCTCTTTCCTCACATCTCAGAATTATACACCCTCTCAATCATCCTATTTTTCTCCATCCTAAGTGTTCAAACCCTCTCACCCTCCCCTCAACTCTCTGACATCTTAGGTAACCCTACACCTCCTAATCTCCGAACTCTGGATTCTTTGTATAATATTAAAACTACACATTGCTCCCAAACACTACCTTACTGCCTCCAGTCTCCTCATCGCTGCAACATTCACAACCCATGCTTCATACTCATAGATCAGTGTTTGTGCCACTACACTCTTTTTTGTCTCCATGGATAAAGTTCTTTATCTTCCCAGAGGTCTCAGTCCCCCCCCCCCAACCTTGCTTCCTTTGTCAGTTCTATGGTTCACCTTATTTCTCAATATTCCCTCCTTCCAGTTTAATATCCAGTCTCTCATTGCCTATTTTTTTTATACTTCCTAATGTTCACTTTTAATTTCGTTCTTTTATATACCCTACCAAACTTTTTTTCACAAACCATTGCACCATCTCTTCATCATCCCTCCCAAAAACCGTGCCATCGGTAAAAAACAGCTATCACAACTCGCCTTATGCTTGATTCACTATCTTTGTCCCTCACCTTTTCCCAAAACCCCAGTGTTCACTTCTATCGTAACCCCCCCCCCCTTTTTTTTTGTACACCCGGTGGGAGGTGACTTGAGAATCTCCAACCTGTGGTGAATCGCTTGATTGGCTGCTTCCATTAAATCTTTAAGTATTCGTTCCACTCCTGTCTAATTTATTCTGTTTTGGGTTTGTCTTAATAAGAGCTTCACTCTTATTTAGGGTTTTAGACTTAAATTTATTCCTGCCTTGCTTTGAATTTACAGTTACGTCATTTTTCAATCCTCACCATTTCTCTCAAAGGCCGTACGCCTATCGTGTGAGTGATTTATCGAGCGGTGTGTAACTATTTTGTAGCCTTGGTTGTCGGCTCGGATCATCCGACGCATGCGAGATTAAAATAAGGACAGAAGGGTTCTAGCAAAGGTCTGAGAGACGTTACTACACCTCTCTACCTACACTGGTCTCACTTCCCCTTCCATACGTAGCCGAACACCCAGTCAGCTACACAACATTCTTCCAGTTGTAACTACACCAGCGTTCCTGGTATCTTGACTGGCTACTTCCTGCTTCAACATTGTGGTGGTCAGAGTCGACGGTGTTGTAGACACCGTCGACTGTCTAGTCACGACCAGCTATAACCCCCTCCCCCCCAATCATCATCAACAACGGCTTGGAGTTCCAGACCCTCTCAAGGGAGGTTCCTTGACACTGGTGAGAGGCTCATGATCTAGGGAATTGGATCTGTTCTCCAGTTCCCTACATTGAACCTAAATACCTTCCATCCCCTTCCCCAGGCGCTGTATAATCCTACGGGTTTAGCAACCCCCATGATTATAATACGTAATGAGTTGCGGAATCATTCAAAACTACGTGCCCAGAACATGTCCATGGCACCATTCCACACTAAATGAAATGTTAGGTAAGACACATATGCAACAGTTAGGTATCTTTATTATGAAACGTTTCGCCTACACAGTAGGCTTCTACAGTCAAGTACAGAAAAGTTGATAGAAGCAGAAGATACTTGAAGACGATGTAATCAGTCCATCACCCTTAAAGTTTGAGGTGGACTGATTACATCGTCTTCAAGTATCTCCTGCTTCTATCAACTTTTCTGTACTTGACTGAAGAAGCCTACTGTGTAGGCGAAACGTTTCATAATAAAGATACCTAACTGTTGCATATGTGTCTTACCTAACAACCTGTCGGTATTTTATACCATTTTAATGTTCACTAAATGAAATCTTTGTGTATACATTAACTTTGGATCACTAATTATACATATATTTTATTTTTCTTAAAGTAGGATTAAATTAATGTTTATCTTATTATGCTTTTATTGAATTTCCATAAAGCGGAGCCAGTGTTGTCAAATGCTCTTTGAAAGACTATTGTTTTACTGTTTTAAGTGACCTATCTATTCCACACATTTGAAATATCTGCCACATACCTACTCATTGTATCCTGTGCCTTTTCTAAATCTATAAATAAGAAGTTCCTTATATTTATCTAAGTATTGTTCACTTATATGCTTCAGTGTCAACACTCGGTCTACACTTCCCATTACCTTCTTAATACCGCCTCGTTCCTCTATAATTCTACTCTCTATCTTGGTATAAACCTTGGTAATAAATACCGACAAGTTGGTTTAGAAAGACATGTAAGCAAACACTATGACATATTTATTAGAAAACGTTTCGGTTCTGGGACCTTGATCACTTCTAACGAAGTGATCAAGGTCCCAGGACCGAAACGTTTTCTAATAAATATGTCATAGTGTTTGCTTACATGTCTTTCTAAACCAACTCTCTATCTTACCTATAATTCTTTCAGTAATAACTCTACATTCAACTTTATACTCAATAGGGTTTCCCCCTATAATTCTTACACTCTCTTGATGCTGGTGAGAAGCTCTTGATCTAGGGAATTGGATCTGTGCTCCGGTTCCCTGAACTGTGCCTGAATACCTTTCACCCCCCCACAGGCGCTGTATACTCCTACTGGTTTAGCGCTCCCCATAATAATACAAAAAAAAACAGGCAAGCTGTGCCATTCTCTAGATACCTTTCCTCTTTCATACATATATTGAACAAATGCACCAACTGTTCCAAAATTACATCTCCATGTGCATTTTGCTGGTGATATAATTTGTTCCTGAATGGTTGAGACTTTTTTCCTACAAAAATTGGGTATTGTCATGGTTGATATACTACACAAACAACTCGGACATAAGAGAAAGAAATTAAAGACGACGTCTCGCCCCGACTTAGACCATTAACTAGTTATTTGTGAATAGTTCACGTTTAATTTCGTTACTAAATATGAATTATACGCTTGTAATGTGATAAGTAATATGGGGATGTCCCCGTGGAAATTATAGCTTCGAGGCGCTCGGTAGTGTCTGCGGTATCAGGATGTTGTACAATAATGGTATACAATACCGAAAAGATGAAACTAAGACACATGTGCAACATCTGGGTATCTTTATTGTAGACGTTTCGCCATCCAGTGGCTTTATCAATACAAATTCCAGGACATAACTTGAAGACAGTAGAACTATGTACAGAAGATGAGGTAATCAGTCCCTCAACCTTGGAGTTGGTGCGAAGAGCACCGTAGTCGTGGAGATTCTGAAGCAGAAGCGAAGAAACGAAGGAACGAAAGTTCAGGTAAGATCCCAAATGGGATGAGCGGGGAAGACGGGACAGACGAAGAATAGCGCTGGAGAGGAGTGTTCTTAGTCGTAGAAATAGAGCCAGGGCTTAACCCAGCAGCGAAGGTGATCGTGGGACAGATATTGAGAAGAGAAATTCAGGCTCTTCTGTTGGGACTCCGGTGGGGTGAGCGGGGAGGAAGGGACAGGCGACATTTAGCGCTAGAGAGGAGTGTAGAACTGAGCCATGTCTTAACCCAAAAGCTAAGGCGAACGTGGGTCAGAGAATGGTACCTGTCAGCGAATCCAAGGTTATTTGTAAATAGGGTTAGGAGCAGGATCATGCAAGGAGTAGAAAAGGTTGTGTTGGTTTGTGGGTCTGCGAATGTCTTCGTCAAGGAGAGAGGTCCAGTAGTCATGTCGTGTCTCAAGTTTGTCTATCTGTCTGTCACTGAGCGTCTTCCAGTACAGATTTAGCACAGGGAAGTCTAATTGGGCATGGAGAGACTCGCTTGTGGCGAAGTCCTCCCATCTGACATCAAGAACCCAGCGCAGTGCCTTGTTCTGGACACGCTGCAGTTTAAGTAAGTTTGTTTTTGCTGCAAGAGAGAGGGCTAGAGGAGAGTAAGTTATCAGAGGACGAATAAGGGATTTGTAGAGGTGTAGTTTGGTGCGTTGAGAGGCATGTTTCAGCTTGTAGAGGCCCGCAAGGGCCTTACTAGCTATTGCATGTCAAGTAAGTGAAGAAGGTAGTCTAGATTAACGCCAAGGACAGTGGCAGATTGTGTGATGGGGATGTAAGTGCGGGTGTCAGCTGTTTTGAGCTCGACAGGTAATGGAGGATCACGTTTCCTGTAGTTAAAATACGTAATGCTGGATTTAGCTGCATTGGTTTTGATCCTCCATTTTTGTTCCCAGGTGGCTATCCTGTCGACCTAATTTTGTGTTTTGTGTGTGAGTGTATTTATATTGGCCTGAGTGATAAGTTGTGTAATGTCGTCTGCATAGTCTAGTGTGATGGAGTTTTGATATACAGGTGTTGGAATGTCGTTAGTGTATAAAATGTAGAGGGTAGGGGAGAGGACAGATCCCTGGGGTACTCCAGCATTTAGTGTGAAGTAGTCAGAGTAACAGCCTTGGAATTTGATTCTCATGGTACGGCCGTCTAGGAAGTTGCAGAGGAGTTTACGAGTAGTGAGAGGCAGGTTAAAGTTAGTGCATAGTTTGTACTTGAGCCCTTCATGCCAGACAGTGTCAAAAGCTTTTTCAACGTCTTTTGCAACCAGGGCTGTCCTGTTTCTTCGTTTTGTGTTTATGTGGATGTAGTTGAGAATGATGTTAATGGCATCCTGTGTGGATCTGTGTGTTCTGAAGCCAAACTGGCCATCAGAAAGCAGAGAATTATGTTCCAGGTATCTGCGAAGGCGATGGTTGATGAGTTTTTCAAAGAGTTTTCCTAAAGTTTCGAGGAGGCTGATAGGGCGATAGTTTCTAGGGTCAGAGTGGTCTTTATTGGGTTTAGGAAGGAAGATAGCAGTAGCAGCTTTGAAGAGGGAAGGGAAGTATCCAGGGGCAAGGGAGGCATAAAGGAGGTTTGTGTAGGCAGTAATAATAGAGTCAGGAAGGTGTTTTTGGATAATATGGTTTAGGCCAGAGGCACCAGGAGCCTTGGGAGGAAGGTGTCTGAGGAGAGTTTTAATGTCTGTGTTGGTGAAAGGAGTGTCAAGTTCTTGGGAGGAGGTAAGAGAGTTCAGATGGATGTCGCTATCTGGTGTTGTTTCTTGTGTGTGGGCAGCAGTGTTCCAGTGTTCTATGTTCTGAATGTGTGTTAGGGTGAGGTGGGTGAGGGTGGAGATGTTCTCCCAGATGTGTTTGAAGATGTTAGTAGCAGCCTGCGGGTCTGAGATGTATGTGTTGTTGTGGGTGATGTGTTTGAATTTGTTGGTAGGAGTTGTGCCTCTGATTTTTTTGATAAAGTTCCAGAAGGCTTTAGTGTTTTTAATACGCTGTTTGTCCGCTTGTTGTATGAGTTGTGACCAGTGATTGTTGTGGTCTTGGTCTAGACTGTGTAGAATGTTGTTTCTAAGATAAGTGAGATCTAATCGAACTTGATTAAATCTGTGTGTGTTGTACAGTAAGCGGTTGTGGTAGCAGATAATTAGTCTTCTTGTTCTGATTGAGGGTTTGAAGGAATAACGAGTTTTGTGAGTTTTCTTTGGTATTGCGATGTTGGCTGCTTGTGTAATGGTGTCCTGGATGAGATCAAGTTGAGTGTCGATGTCAGAGATAGGTTTGTTGTTGTAGTCATAGGTGAGGTTAGTATTGTCTGTGTGTTGTTTGAAGGCATCCCAGTCAGCGTTCTTGTAGGAGAAGGAAGGTGTGGCCGGGATGAGGATAGGGTTGGAGGAGATGTGTAAGATGACTGGGATGTGATCAGAGCCTGTAATAGGGCCAGGTGAGATGTAGTGTTGAAATAGAGAGCTGGCTCGGTTTGCCAGAATGATGTCTGGTTTGCCTTGGCCAGTGTGGTTGTAGAAGGTGTTGAAGTCTGGGCCGAGATGAATTAGGTGTTTATGGTTTGTGAAGTTGAGTAATTTGTGACCAAGTTAGTTGTTACTGGTGTGATGAAAGGCTGTGTGTTTGGCATTCATGTCAGCTAGTAGGTATGTTGGTGTGTTGGTGTAGTTGAAGACTAAGGAAAGGTCGTGTATGTTGAGAATAGTGTTTGAGCAAGCATAGGTGGTTTAAAAGATAAAGGGGCCAAGGTGGGTGTGTATTCTGACTGCAAGACAGTGTTGGTTATAAAAGGGATTGGGAGAAATTCGTGTTTTATGTTGGATTTGACAAGGATGGCAACCCCATCGTGGGGATCATAGGGGGACTGTAGTGCAGTATAACCATAATGGCAGATACGTTGAGGGGTTTTGAGGCAGGCACTGTTTAGCAAAACAATATCTGGCCTCTCTGCTTCAAGGAGCTCGGCCAGTAGGTGTCTAATTGTAAAGTAAGAACGTACGTTGAACTGAATCACCTTAAACATGATTTAATGGTTTCGTCACAGCAAAGTTAATGTCGGGGGAGGAGTTTGGATTAAAGCCCTTGATAGTGGGGCCATCAGTTGATGTGTGTTTGTAGGTGCTACGGACCCGTTTCCTGGAGGGGGGAACATTAAAATGGTATAAAATACCGACAGGTTGTTAGGTAAGACACATATGCAACAGTTAGGTATCTTTATTATGAAACGTTTCGCCTACACAGTAGGCTTCTTCAGTCCAGTACAGAAAAGTTGATAGAAGCAGAAGATACTTGAAGACGATGTAATCAGTCCATCACCCTTAAAGTTTTGAGGTGGTCAGTCCCTCAGTCTGGAGAAGAGCATTGTTCCATACTATGGAACCTCAAAACTTTAAGGGTGATGGACTGATTACATCGTCTTCAAGTATTTTCTGCTTCTATCAACTTTTCTGTACTGGACTGAAGAAGCCTACTGTGTAGGCGAAACGTTTCATAATAAAGATACCTAACTGTTGCATATGTGTCTTACCTAACAATCCTGGAGGGGGGGGGGAAGAGATGGATCTGTTTTTATGTTCTTTGGTCTGTCTGTCAGAAGTTGGGGCAGGTTTAGGGTTGAGTGGATTTCGTTTGGAGGAGGTGTTTGACCTGGATGATGTTTTGGATGTGGTGGAGGAGGAGTGGGTGATTGGGGATGCAGAGGAAGTGGAAGCTTATGTAATGGAGGAAGAAGTGGGTAAAGAGGTGGGGGAGTAGTAGAAGTAGTTAAGAGGGGTAGGGGAGGAGGGGTGTGGGTAGGAGCGGTAGTTGTGAAGAGGGGTAGGGGCTGAGGGGTGTTGGTGGGAGTGAAGAGTGGTAGGGGAGGAGGAGAGCAGGAGGGTGTAGGAAGAGGGGGAGTGGGAGAGGTTGTAGGGGGTTTAGAAGAGAAGCAAGAAGGAGGGATGATTAGTGAGGGAAGATTGTTAGCAGACAAGATTAGGTTAAGTACATGTGAGTAGTCTGATTGGTAAGCTTGAGAGATTATCATCGCAGAGTGGACAACAGTGGCGGGTTTTGTAGTCTAGTGTGGGTGTAGGAGTAGATGGAGAGGTGTTTGTAGTCTGTGTGTTGGTTGATGTGTGTGGGGTAGAAGAGGTAGACCAAGTGTGTGGGGAGGCTTAGGCATTGGGGGTGGGGGAAAGCGGTTTGGTAGGGGAGGGTGGTACAGGGATGGGGTTGGGGAGGGAGGGAGGTTGAATACCTCTGAGAGAATGTCTGCTTTAGAGGGGCAGGAATTTGCAACTGCAGTGTGTGACCCGCCGCAGTTAGAACATTTAAGGGGGAGGTTGCAGGTGTTCCAGAAGTGGCCAGTTGCTGAACATCTGGAGCAGACTTGTGTAGATGTGCATGTGTTTTTGTCATGGCCGAATTTGTTGCATTTAAGACATTGTGTGATTGGGCGGAAGTTCGGAGTGAAGAGAGTGTTTGGAGGAATGCGGATGGTCTTGGCAAAGATTCCTTGACTGAAGAGTGTAGAGGCGTCAGAAGGAGTAGAACAGCGTATTTTGAGAATGGTAGAGTTTTCGGGTCTGTAAATATCGTCAACAGAGACTTTGTTCTTAGTACTGATGTCTTTTAAGTCTTCTTTGTATGTGCCATAGGCTGTCAGGAGAGAGTAGTCTACGTGTTTAGCAATGACTGTGCTTTTGGCACGGTGCTCAGGACTCCAAATAATGGTGAAGCCTGCGTTGAGAAGTTTTTGTTTGGTATCGGTTGAGGTGTACGTTTCGTAGGAATGTTTGTCAAGAAGGAGTTTGAAGCCTGAGTTGGCTTTAAAGACTTTAAGTTGAGGTGCACCAGTGATCTGATATAATAAATTTTCAGGACAGATAGTGGCATCAGGATTAGAGAATTTGAGGTTTAGCGAGAAGGAATTGGATTTAGAAGAAGCAGAGGCAGGTGTGGGCTGTTGGGGGAGAGTGGAAGAGGGCTGGGAGGTGGAAGGCAACGAAAGCATCATCTAATTACGAAAAGATGAAATTGGTGGTGACAATCGGCCAAAAAGTGATAGTACTCAGCTAGGCAAGTACGTGTAAGTAGACACGTACTTGCCTGGCACATGACACTGAGGAGGTGAACTGTAGCTTGATGGAGCACTGCATATCCTGAGCGGCGGCGAGACTGGCTGTATGGCATGCAGTCAACAGGCATAGGGAATTCAGGCAGCAACAGGCTTCCTGCCCTTGGGTAGGCAACCACCGACGCACCAATCCTGATGGTGGAGAGGAAGACGAAGTTCCAGCAAGCACCACTCTAATCGAAGTCTCTCCCAACACGGGGTAATTCGAGAGAGGCGAGATCGTCGATGTGTGAGTGATGATAATAGCAGTAACGTGAAGCAGAAGCAAGGAGCCTGGCACTTTTATACTAACGTCAGGTGAAAAGGGACGGGTATCAGACGAGGGCATAGGCACTAGTAGGCGGAATTTCCCAGTGGAAGTAGGTCATACCTAGAGGGATGGGTTACTTGTAGTAGTAGTCGTAGTCGTGAAGGTTACGTACATGTCCTCAGAATCAAGACTCCATGATGTTGCAGTGTCTGACAAGTTGTACAAGTAGTTTCATCTTGTCGGTATTGCATACCATTATTGTACAACTTGTCAGACACTGCAACATCATGGAGTCTTGATTCTGAGGACATGTACGTAACCTTCACGACTACGACTACAACTAACCCATCTCTTTGGGTAGGACCTACTTCCACTGGGGAATCCCGCCTACCAGTGCCTATGCCCTCGTCTGCTACACGTCCCCTTTTCTGCTTCAGAATCTCCACGACTACGGTGCTCTTCGCACCAACTCCAAGATTGAGGGACTGATTACCTCATTTTCTGTATATAGTTCTACTGTCTTCAAGTTATGTCCTGGAATTTGTATTGATAAAGCCACTGGATAGCGAAACGTCTTCAGTAAAGATACCCAGATGTTGCATATGTGTCTTAGTTTCATGGTATCAGGATGTGCGGATCCGCCATCCGAGGAGCGGCTTCGGGTCCTCAAGGTGACGGGTGTCTCTGGAGGCCGCCTGTCGGTTCTGGGAGGTAGCTGCTAGGTGGATATGAGGTTATTTTAACTTGCTAGTTTATTGGTATGAGGAGAAGAGCACAGGTTCCATGAACACCTGCACTACCAGCAATAGTGCAGGTGTTGGTAGTGCAGGTGTTTTCTTGGAGCTGTTATCTCTCACAATCCCAGCTTTTTACAAAAAAATTAAGTCAATGAACTCCCTCCTGCTGGGCCCCTTCCTTCCTCAGCGGCATTCTCAGTGAGTCATCGGTCAGGTACAGCCTTTGGGTAATACCTCGTTGCCAGACTCCGGTACTGAAATTCCAACTGACCCTTTAGATAAGTAACCTTCACTCGAATTTTATTATAATTCCGCAATTCCCTACAGTGTACTATTTTCAGGTCGTTCACTCATTTAAGGACGGACCAACTCCTGAACCCTGTGCAAGCGACTTCGACTTGCAACCTGTAAAACTAAGGCATTGCTACCCCTCTTATTCTCAAACATTATCAACAATCTCTTTCCTTATAATTCGTATTTCAAGGTAACTCACCAACGAAATTCTTTAACCAACACCAACAGAATATCTTTCCGCCTGTAATATCGTTAAGGCAATCTTACGACATGGACGAAATATTTCACTTAATGCTCTCAAGAGTGGTAAACGTATAGTCGATAAATTAGACACATGTGCAACTCTTGGGTATCTTTATAAAGATACCCAAGAGTTGCACATGTGTCTAATTTATCAACATGTCGGTTCTCTGAACCATTCATCTACAAAACGTATAGTCACTGAACAAAACATTGAACCATCTCGCAGTATTTCTCGTAGCTCCACACACGATACTCCTGCCACAGTACGTAATCACTCTTCCTTTAGTTCTAGCTGCGGAACTGTTCTTCTGTACACCATCGTTCAACGAGAATTTTTAACAAGGATCCCCATGGAAATAAGTCCCTGTCTGACTCTCTAGGGTTATTCTATGTAATTTATACACGTTAGATACGATCCTGCAATGAAAACTATCTTATTCTGACTCAGGCCAACATCACCTAGGATATAATTATGGCTCATTCAGCAGAAATGAGGTACCTATTTCCTAAGGATTTTTTTCTGACTGCGATTTTCCCGTCCCTTCCATGACGCAGTTTTCTTAGTATATAGAGGAGGTCTTGTCTCATTTTGATAAGCCACTCACTGACACTTACACCAAAAGGCGAGTCTCACCAGAACATGTACACTGAGAGTACTTTAATCCCCATTTTCGTGACTAAAGTATTCTAGGAGGTGAGGAGGTGTTATGCAGCCTCCATGACTGTGTAGACGATATGTGCTTTAAGCGTAATTGACTAATCAACACTTTCTTTACGATGCATCATTGAAAATTGATTCTCTTTGCAACTGTAGTTTAATCAGAGTGTATACAGCTCCTGTAGCCTGAGAGATATTAAAATTCGATCCAAGCAAAGGGAAGTAAAGTTCAGTTCCTTGGATCAAAAGCCCCTATGCATCAAAGCAGCGGAGAGCACTTAAAAGTAAGGGAATTAATTTCTAAACTACAACAATTTAGAAATTGACGGCGTCTTGGCCGACCTGCTAAATATTGCAGGTCAGTGGCAGAATGCCCAGACAGTGTTGCAGCTGACCACAGCAATCCATCTTGCAGCAAACCTCCCACTTGTCTGACCTGTAAAGGAGCACACCCTGAATATTCTCGCCTTCGCCAGGTTTTCTTAAGAGAAACTGTTTTTTTTAAGAGAGGATTATAAGAGAAAGGGTTTTTCTTAAGGAAGGAGGTTTTAAGAGAAAGGGGTTTTCTTAAGAGGGTTTCCAGAGAGGGTTTTCCAGGGAAAAGATTTTTCTTATGGTAGTACCTGCTTGCTCAGTCACCTCTCCAGTACCTGCTTGCTCAGTCACCTCTCTAGTACCTGCTTGATAGTGAGGATGTTTTGATGCCTAGGCAGAGGACTGGGAAGAAAGCCTGGCATGATCTAACGCCTAGAGATAAAGGTGGTTTAAAGAATGTTGAGCGTGAGCAAGGGAAAGGTGATGGGAGGTTACCTGGAGGTTATTCCGGGGATCAACGCCCCCGCGGCCCGGTCCACGACCAGGCCTCCCGATGGATCAGGGCCTGATCAACTAGGCTGTTACTGCTGGCCGCACGCAGTCCGACGTACGAGCCACAGCCCGGCTGATCCGGCACTGACTTTAGGTATCTGTCCAGCTCTCTCTTGAAGGCAGCCAGGGGTTTATTGGCAATTCCCCTAATGCTTGATGGGAGGCTGTTGAACAGTTTTGGGCCCCGGACACTTATGGTGTTTTCTCTTAGTGTACCAATGGCGCCCCTACTTTTTATTGGCGGCATTTTGCATCGCCTGCCCAGTCTTTTACTTTCGTAGGGAGTGATTTCTGTGTGCAGATTTGGGACCATTCCTTCCAAGATTTTCCAAGTGTAGATTATGATATATCTCTCCCTCCTGCGTTCCAACGAGTACAAGTCAAGTGCTTTCAAGCGTTCCCAGTAGTTAAGGTGCTTGACAGAACTTATACGTGCAGTAAAGGATCTCTGTACACTCTCTAGATCTGCGATTTCACCTGCTTTGTATGGAGATGTTAATGTACAGCAGTATTCCAGCCTAGAGAGAACAAGTGATTTGAAAAGGATCATCATGGGCTTGGCATCTCTCGTTTTGAAAGTTCTCATTATCCATCCTATCATTTTCTTTGCACGTGCGATCGTGGCACTGTTGTGATCCTTGAAAGTGAGATCCTCAGACATTACTACTCCCAGGTCCCTTACATTATTTTTCCGCTCTATTGTATGGCCGGAGTCAGTAGTATACTCTGTTCTAGTTATTATCTCCTCCAGTTTTCCATAACGGAGTAGTTGGAATTTGTCCTCATTGAACATCATATTGTTTACCGTTGCCCACTGGAAAACTTTGTTTATATCTTCTTGGAGGTTAACCGCGTCCTCAGCAGATGACAGCCTCATGCAGATCCTAGTATCATCCGCAAAGGATGATACGGTGCTGTGGTGTATATCTCTGTTTATGTCTGATATGAGGATAAGGAATAAGATGGGGGCGAGTACTGTGCCTTGTGGAACAGAGCTCTTCACTATGGCAGCCTCCGATTTAACTCTGTTGACCACTACTCTTTGTGTTCGATTTGTTAGGAAGTTGAAGATCCATCTCCCCACTTTCCCAGTTATTCCTTTAGCACGTATTTTATGGGCTATTACACCATGATCGCATTTGTCAAATGCTTTTGCAAAGTCTGTGTATATTACATCTGCATTCTGATTTTCTTCCAGTGCATCCAAGGCCATGTCATAGTGATCCAGTAGTTGTGAGAGGCAGGAGCGACCTGCCCTGAACTCATGTTGCCCTGGATTGTGCAGATTTTGGGAATCCAGGTGATTTGCAGTCCTGCTTCTTAGCACTCTTTCAAAGATTTTTATGATGTGGGACGTCAGAGCTATTGGTCTATAGTTCTTAGCTAATGCTTTGCTGCCACCTTTATGGAGCGGGGCTATATCCGTTGTTTTAAGTGACTGTGGAATCTCACCCATGTCCAAGCTCCTCCTCCATAGTGTACTTAGGGCACGCGAGAGGAGTTTCTTGCAGTTCTTAATGAAAACAGAGTTCCACGAGTCTGGGCCCGGGGCTGAGTGCATAGGCATGTTGTCAATGGCTTTTTCGAAATCTATCGGAGTTAGGGTAATGTCGGAAATCTGGCATACATTTATGGAGTTTTGAGGCTCATTCATGAAGAAATCATTTGGGTCGTCGATCCTCAGACCGATTAGTGGTTCACTAAACACAGAGTCGTACTGGGATTTCAATATTTCACTCATTTCCTTGTTGTCGTCTGTGTAAGTCCCATCCTGTCTGAGTAAGGGCCCGATACTAGATGTGGTATTTGCCTTGTTTTTGGCATATGAAAAGAAATATTTTGAATTTCTTTCAATTTCACTAATAGCTTTAAGCTCCTCCTGTCTCTCCTGGTTCCTGTAAGAGTCATTTAGCTTAAGTTCGATAGTTTCCACTTCCCTGGTCAGCGCCTCCTTTCGTGTATCAGATATTCTAGCACTCCTGAGGAGCTCAGTGACTCTTCGTCGTCTTCTGTAGAGGGAGCGTCTTTTTCTCTCCAGTTTACTCCTGCTCTTCTTCTTTCTTAGGGGAATATGCCTAGAACATGCCTCGGCTACCAGGAAGTTGATCCTTTCAAGGCACTGGTTTGGGTCCATGTCATTTAAGACATCTTCCCAACATGTTTCGTTTAGGACATGGTTTACCTGGTCCCAGTTGATGTTCTTGTTGTTGAAATTGTATTTTGTGAAGACACCTTCACCGGTACATGCATTCTGCTGTTCAGGACCCCTATGCATGTACGTCTGGACTTCGATTAGATTGTGATCGGAATTAGTTGTTTTTGATATTCTTATGTCTCTTATCAGGTCCTCATTATTTGTGAAGATAAGGTCAAGTGTGTTTTCTAGTCTTGTTGGCTCCACTATCTGCTGGCTTAAGGTGTGTTTTTCGCAGAGACTTAGTAGCTCATGTGTGTGAGACCTTTCATCTGCGCTACCTCCGGGGATTGTTTCAGCTATAACATTATTTGCTACATTTTTCCATTTTGTATGCCTTAGGTTGAAATCACCAAGCAGTAAGATGTTTGGGGATGGAGCTGGAAGGTTTTCCAAGCAGTAATCGATTTTCAGTAGCTGTTCCTTGAACTGTTGGGAGGTTGTATCTGGTGGCTTGTATACAACCACAATGACTAGGTTTTGGTTCTCGATCTTTATTGATAGAACTTCAACTACCTCATTTGTGGTGTTCAGCAACTCCGTGCAGATAAGGGACTCTTTGACATACAGGCCAACATCCCCTTGTTGCCTGTTTTTTCTGTCGCATCTAAAAAGGTTGTAACCACTTATCCATATTTCACTGTCAAAGTGATCTTTTGTGTGAGTCTCTGTGAAGGCTGCAAACATTGCATTAGACTCCACTAGAAGTCCACTGATAAAAGGTATTTTGTTGTTGGTGGATGGCTTAAGGCCCTGTATATTAGCAAATATGAACGAGGTTGTATTCTGTGTTTGTTGGGGGGATTTTGTTATTGGCATCAGTAGTTGGGAAGTGTGGGGGGCGGGGTGGGAATTCTCGCCAGGGTTCTAAGTGTGTTAGGGTGTCTAAGGGAAAGCCCTCATTATGGCCTTCAGGTGTCTTACTTCAAATGTTAATGGGTTGAGTGCAGTGGGCAAATGTAAAGTTCTGGAGGGTTATTTGAGGAGATATGTGCCAAACTATGTGTTCTTGCAGGAGCATAATTATAAATATTTAGGTGAATTGTCAATTACCGGATATGACGTATACATGGCCCGGTGGCCCGGTGGCCTGGTGGCTAAAGCTCCCGCTTCACACACGGAGGGCCCGGGTTCTATTCCCGGCGGGTGGAAACATTCCGACACGTTTCCTTACACCTGTTGTCCTGTTCACCTAGCAGCAAATAGGTACCTGGGTGTTAGTCGACTGGTGTGGGTCGCATCCTGGGGGACAAGATTAAGGACCCCAATGGAAATAAGTTAGACAGTCCTCGATGACGCACTGACTTTCTTGGGTTATCCTGGGTGGCTAACCCTCCGGGGTTAAAAATCCGAACGAAATCTTATCTTATCTTAATCTCTCTTATCTCTGTTCTACACGACTGAAAGGTGGTGTGGTGCTATTAATTAAGGAAGCCAGCCCATTTCTTTTGCATAGGTGTGAGGTAGGGGAGGAGGGGTGGGTGGTTAGGGTCGAGGGTATGTGGGGTGGGGTTAGGGTGGGTTTCATTGGGGTGTATGGGCTGGCAGAAGGGAACATGGGTGTTAAAAATAGATTCTTTAGGGATGTCCTTGCCTACCATTTCAGATTGCTGCCAGGTATTACAATTATAGGGGGTGATTGGAACTGTGTTGTCCGACGTAAGGATGTAGAGCCTAGGGGAAGGGTTTTTTTTTCAGGGGTTTTATGGGATCTGTTGAGAGGTGTGAATGTAGTGGATGTTGGAGGGGAGGTGAGCGGAGTGATGCATACGTTTATTAAGCATGATTATGCGGTGAGGCTTGATCGCATTTATGTATCTCGAGGGGTGAGGGTGAGCAGTGTGTGTGTGTTGAAGGTAAGCTTCTCTGATCATCGAGGGGTTCTGGTGGATTTAAATTGGGAGGGTTTGCCGAAGCATTTCAGAGGTTTCTGGAAGATGAATGTTGGGTTATTGAAAACAAGGGAGGGGAGGGAATCTTTTGCGTGCGCTTGGAAAAGGTGGTGGGCTAATGGAGGGGGGGGGTTGATGTCATTGGGTGGTGGGTCTCGGTCAGTAAGGGGAAGGCGAGGGATTTTTATCAGAAAAGGGGAAAGGAAGAGAGGCAATTTCAATATGGAATTTTAAATTACCTTGAGGGTCAACTACAGGAATGCTATATGGGAAGGGGGTGGGGTGCATATCCGATGGGTGAGATTGACGGTTTGAAACAACGGATTAGGGATATTCAAAATCGCAATTTTGATGCTGCAAGGGTTGCAGGGGGCCTTGATGAGGTCTTATGGGGGGACCGTCCATCGGCGTATGTCTTGCGGGAGCAGGGGACACATCATAGGGCAACGGAAGTGATGAGTTTGCGGGTACAGGAGCAACTGGCGGGATATCATCAGGGGCAAGTGCTTTCGTCGACAGAGGGTATGGGTTATGTGGATGCGTGTTATGAGAAGAATGGTAAAAGTGTGGGGGTTAATTGTGAGGCATTAGGCGCAATGGGCGAATGGGTAAACTGTTATCTAGTGCATAAGGATCGATTGAGATTGAGTGGGCCTATAAGTGAGGAGGAGATTAGGGTGGCAGTGGACGGGATGAGCATGGGTAAATCGCCTGGTATTGATAGCATCCCTTGTGATTTTTATAGGGAAAACTGGAAGTGTTTGTGTGGGGTTTTAGTGGAGTTATTTAATGCCATGAAAACCAGAGGTAGATTGGGGGAACAGCAAAGAACGGGTGTAGTGGTCATAGTCCCTAAAAAAAAGTCTTGTGAATGTGTGCATGACTACCGTTCGATCACCCTAATGTGTGGCGATTACAAAATCTTTGCTAAAGTGTTGGGAAATAGGTTGAAAGGTGTTCTTGCCAGAGTTTTGGATGAGGGTCAATATGGAGTGCCTAGGCGTTCGATGTGTGTGGGGCAGGGGATTATATGTAGGTTTATAGATGAAAGTGGGGGTAACATCAAGGGTGGGGTTTTAGCATTAGATCGGCATGCAGCATATGACTGTGTGGAGCGTGAGGCGTTGTGGAAGTTTATGCAATGGCAGGGGTTTGGGAGGGAAATCGTCAGTTGGACTAAGGTGTTGTATGAGCAGGCAACGGTTAGGGTACAAGTGAATGGTAGATTAGGTCAACCTGTTAGGATGGAAAGGGGCTTAAGGCAGGGATGCCCTGTGTCACAGCTTCTCTTTGCATTGCTCCAAGACCCATTCTATAGGGCTGTGGGTTGGGGCGTACTGGAAGGGATGGTGAGGGATGGGGTGTCTGTGGAACCGGGGATCGTTGGATATGTTGATGACACCACAGTGCTATTTAGAAGATCTGAAGATTTACCTAGGGTTAGTGAGTTGGTGGAGAGTTTTGGCATGGCAACAGGGATGACGCTTAATAGAGATAAGTCGATGTTATTGAGGGTGGGGGATGGTGTGGGTGGGGTATACGAACAGAGTGAAGGTTGGTCCCTGGTAAGTAGACTTAAGGTATGTGGGGTTATTCACATGGAAAATATCCTGGAGGCACGGAAGGTGAATTCGAAAGAAGCTGTAGATTAGCGGGTTTGCGTACAGGAGGTTTGACGCTGCACCAGCGTGCTATTGTGGTGAATGTGAAACTGTATAGTAAGCTATGGCATGTGGCAGGTATATATCCCTTGGAAACATGTGATGAGAAGCGTCTGTTGAAGCGCTTGTATCACTATATTTGGGGTCCGGGTTGTGAATGGTTGTCAAGAGATGTTGTGTGTTTACCGGTACGCCAGGGAGGGTTGGGGTTAATGGCGCTGCATCAAAGGTTGTTGGGTATGTACGTTAAACAGTTATTTGAGGGAGGGCAGAATCACAGGTACAGGTTTGGCATGGGTGAGAAGGGACATGGTACGTTGGGTGAGGGGTAGGGATGTTCAGGTGTGTGAGGGAATGTTGAGGTTGTTGTGTTATGCAAGGGAACCCTGCGGGGTTAAGATAGGTACACTGGCTCGGGTGGGTGGTGGGGAGGTAGTTGCTAGGGTTGTGGGTTTGTATCCGATGTATGCGTGGAGTGATATATGGGGGCGCCTGCAAGGGTTGCGATTGAAGGCTGTGGTGCGGGAGGTAATGTTTAAATTTCTCCATAATATATTGCCGTCGGGGGAGGTATTAGGTAATAGGCGTGTGCAGGAGGGACGGGAATGTTGTGAGTGTGGGGGTATTGACACTGTTTTCCATGCAGTATATTTTTGTGAAAGATTGGAACCAGTGAGGGAGTGGTTTAGCAGGGTTTTACGTATGGTGGGTGGGTTGGTATTTGTGTTCTACGGGCATTAAGCTTAGATGTGGGGGGGTGGGGGTGCAGGTACAAAATGCGATGGGTTATCTGGTAGCTGACTTCGTGTATACTTCGTGGGTTTTACGGAGAGCGCCGGTGGGGGAGCGAATTAGGGCCCTGGCAGCGATATTTCATGGGACACAAACGAGGAATAAGGATATCACTGGGAACAGATGGCATTTCAAATTTTCAAATGGATATCGTAGCTTTCGAGTGGAGGACTTATTGGCATTACAAATTCAGGGGACGTGACGAGGCTGGCTTCATGAGGAAGGCGCGGGCGTGATTGGTGCATTTGGAGGACAAGAGGTGTAATGCGAGTTGTGTGGGTCAAGTGAGTGGCTTGGTGTCAGGGAATTTTTAATGACACGTGTTATGCGAAGTGAGGGGTTGAGAAACTGGTATGAGTAAGATGGAGCTTTAATTTAGCAAGGTATGAAGTCTGGTACTTTATGTGACTGTGAGCCTCTTGTGTGCAAGATGACTGTGAAGGTTCGTATTATGCTAATGTATCATTTTTAACAAATGTACTTCCTGTGTCTTGCAGGGTGTGGCTATGTGTCTTGCAGGGTGTGGCTATGTGTCTTGCAGGGGTGTGGCTATGTGTCTTGCAGGGTGTGGCTATGTGTCTTGCAGGGTGTGGCTATGTGTCTTGCAGGGGTGTGGCTCTGTCTTGCAGAGGTGTGGCTCTGTGTCTTGCAGGGGTGTGGCTCTGTGTCTTGCAGGGGTGTGGCTATGTGTGTTGCAGGGTGTGGCTATGTGTGTTGCAGGGGTGTGGCTATGTGTCTTGCAGGAGTGTGGCTATGTATGTTGCAGGGTGTGGCTATGTGTGTTGCAGGGTGTGGCTATGTGTGTTGCAGGGTGTGGCTATGTATGTTGCAGGAGTGTGGCTATGTGTGTTGCAGGGTGTGGCTGTGTGTGTTGCAGGGTGTGGCTATGTGTGTTGCAGGGTGTGGCTATGTGTGTCTTGCAGGGTGTGCCTATGTGTGTTGCAGGGTGTGGCTATGTGTGTTGCAGGGTGTGGCTATGTGTCTTGCAGGGTGTGGCTATGTGTCTTGCAGGGTGTGGCTATGTGTCTTGCAGGGTGTGGCTATGTGTCTTGCAGGGTGTGGCTATGTGTCTTGCAGGGTGTGGCTATGTGTCTTGCAGGGTGTGGCTATGTGTCTTGCAGGGTGTGGCTATGTGTCTTGCAGGGTGTGGCTGTGTGTCTTGCAGGGTGTGGCTATGTGTCTTGCAGGGTGTGGCTATGTGTGTTGCAGGGTGTGGCTATGTGTGTTGCAGGGTGTGGCTATGTGTGTTGCAGGGTGTGGCTATGTGTGTTGCAGGGTGTGGCTATGTGTGTCTTGCAGGGTGTGGCTATGTGTCTTGCAGGGTGTGGCTATGTGTCTTGCAGGGTGTGGCTATGTGTCTTGCAGGGTGTGGCTATGTGTCTTTCAAGCTGTGGCTATGTGTCTTGCAGGGTGTGGCTATGTGTCTTGCATGGTGTGGCTATGTGTCTTGCAGGGTGTGGCTATGTGTGTTGCAGGGGTGTGGCTATGTGTGTTGCAGGGGTGTGGCTATGTGTGTTGCAGGGGTGTAGCTATGTGTGTTGCAGGGTGTGGCTATGTGTCTTGCAGGGTGTGGCTATGTGTCTTGCAGGGTGTGGCTATGTGTCTTGCAGGGTGTGGCTATGTGTCTTGCAGGGTGTGGCTATGTGTCTTGCAGGGGTGTGGCTATGTGTCTTGCAGGGTGTGGCTATGTGTCTTGCAGGGTGTGGCTATGTGTCTTGCAGGGGTGTATCTATGTGTCTTGCAGGGTGTGGCTATGTGTCTTGCAGGGTGTGGCTATGTGTCTTACAGGGTGTGGCTATGTGTCTTGCAGGGGTGTGGCTATGTGTCTTGCAGGGTGTGGCTATGTGTCTTGCAGGGTGTGGCTATGTGTCTTGCAGGGGTGTGGCTATGTGTCTTGCAGGGTGTGGCTATGTGTCTTGCAGGGTGTGGCTATGTGTCTTACACGGTGTGGCTATGTGTCTTGCAGGATGTGGCTATGTGTCTTGCAGGGGTGTGGCTATGTGTCTTGCAGGGTGTGGCTATGTGTCTTGCAGGGTGTGGCTATGTGTCTTGCAGGGTGTGGCTATGTGTCTTGCAGGGTGTGGCTATGTGTCTTGCAGGGTGTGGCTATGTGTCTTGCAGGGTGTGGCTATATATGAAGCGTGTTTAACAAAGCTTCTGTATTAAGATATGTTGATTTTTTATTTTAATTTTTATATATTGTTATTAATACTTAGTACTTCTATGAAGTGATGGTATGTTTACGTAGACTGTTTTATTATGTTGTATTGTTATGTAGGGGGTTAATTACGTGTTTGGAGAGGTATGCTGTGTCTGTGTATATCGCTGTATTGTTATGTAGGGGGTTAATTACGTGTTTGGAGAGGTATGCTGTGTCTGTGTATATCGCTGTATTGTTATGTAGGGGGTTAATTACGTGTTTGGAGAGGTATGCTGTGTCTGTGTATATCGCTGTATTGTTATGTAGGAGTTTAATTACGTGTTTGGAGAGGTATGCTGTGTCTGTGTATATCGCTGTATTGTTATGTAGGAGTTTAATTACGTGTTTGGAGAGGTATGCTGTGTCTGTGTATATCGCTGTATTGTTATGTAGGGGTTTAATTACGTGTTTGGAGAGGTATGCTGTGTCTGTGTATACCGCTGTATTGTTATGTAGGAGTTTAATTACGTGTTTGGAGAGGTATGCTGTGTCTGTGTATACCGCTGTATTGTTATGTAGGAGTTTAATTACGTGTTTGGAGAGGTATGCTGTGTCTGTGTATATCGCTGTATTGTTATGTAGGAGTTTAATTACGTGTTTGGAGAGGTATGCTGTGTCTGTGTATATCGCTGTATTGTTATGTAGGAGTTTAATTACGTGTTTGGAGAGGTATGCTGTGTCTGTGTATTCCGCTGTATTCATTGTGGTTTTTGTACGTATGTAATACATGTGTTTATGCATTTGTATTTCCTGGGTTATGCAAGAATGTGGTTATATATGAAGTGTGTTTCAGAATGTTTATATTTTCAACCATGTTAATTAATGTTACTTTATAGTTTTGGTTATGATAGTGACGGCAGATACAGCTGTTGGGAATAACGGGGGGGGGGGGTTGTAGTGTATGTTGTATTCTTATAGTAACTATCTGCACAGGGATGTTGTATACGGGTTGTTATAATGTTTTATTTCTAGTTTTCCATGAGCATGTGTTTTATGTCAGCATGTTAAACTATATGCTTCCTTGTGTTAGCGTTTTACGTTATATGTTTTGTTTTATTTATATATTGTTATTATGGGCTTGAACCACTGTAATGTAACATTTATATATTGTTATTATGGGCTTGAACCACTGTAATGTAACATTTATATATTGTTATTATGGGCTTGAACCACTGTAATGTAACATTTATATATTGTTATTATGGGCTTGAACCACTGTAATGTAACATTTATATATTGTTATTATGGGCTTGAACCACTGTAATGTAACATTTATATATTGTTATTATGGGCTTGAACCACTGTAATGTAACATTTATATATTGTTATTATGGGATCGAACCACTGTAATGTAACATTTATATATTGTTATTATGGGATCGAACCACTGTAATGTAACATTTATATATAGTTATTATGGGATCGAACCACTGTAATGCAACATTTATATATTGTTATTATGGTGTATATATATATATATATATATATATATATAGATATATATATATATATATATATATATATATATATATATATATATATATATATATATATATATATAAGCAACATACTTACATTCCCAACTTTGAGAATCGAGAAATCTGTGGCTGACTTCTCCGTGTGTTGAATTAGACTTCTGCAACACTTAGGTATCTTTAAGATTGAGACATTTATGCAACATATGGGAATCTTTATTGAGGAAACATTTCGCCACACAGTGACTTCATCAGTTCATACAAAGGAAAATAATGTAAGGAAAGGAGGAGGAATCTGAGGTAATCAGTCCCTCAGCCTGAAGTTGATGTGTTCAGTCCATCAGTCTTGTAAAAAATACAGTAAAGGGCCGTAACAGTGGCTTATATAGTGTAGTCAGGTGAGGCGAACACATCGACTCCAGGCTGAGGGACTGATTACCTCAAACTCCTCCTCTCCTGACATTACTCTTTGTTTGGACTGATGAAGCCACTGTGTGGCGAAACGTTTACTCAATAAAGATTCCCCTATGTTGCACAATCTTCAACTTGTCGGTGTATAAACCATTTATCACACTTGGGTATCTTGTGGGAACGTTTCGCCCCACAATGGCTTCTACAATAAAGACCCCAAGTGTTCCACAGGTGTCTAATTCAGGGATTCTCAACGTTTCCTCCATCATTAACTCCCTCGTTTTGATATATTTCTCCATTTACTTCCTTCCATACAAAAAAAAATTAATCGCCATCACAATGGGACAGAAAAACAGGTAAGAAAAATATAAATTGTTCAGGTATTGCCGAAAAATAATATACATTTACCCCTTGCTATGTAAATTTTCCCATTGGATAAATTTACCCATAGTTGAGATTATTCTAATTCATCATCCGTCGCTTCTCTGAGCCATTTATCTACAGTTATAGAGTTTTGTGTTGGTAAAACCTGGTACCTTTAATATCCGTACAATACCTAAATTGTTAGGTAAGACACATATGCAACATTTAGGTATCTTTATTACGAAACGTTTCGCCTACACAGTAGGCTTCTTCAGTCGAGTACAGAAAAGTTGATAGAAGCAGAAGATACTTGAAGACGATGTAATCAGTCCATCACCCTTAAAGTTTTGAGGTGGTCAGTCCCTCAGTCTGGAGAAGAGCATTGTTCCATAGTCTGGAACAATATGAAGTTGAAGTGACAGAATGGGGCCTTATATAGTGCCAGGAGGTGAGACGTAGGTTGCTTTGGGAGGGCAGGTCCCTCTCAAAGCCAGCCGTTCTCACCAGTAGAGGTTGTCGAAGTAGATGGTCTGTACCAAGATACCCTTGTGTTGCAGTGTCTGACAGAATGAACATTAAAATGGTATAAAATACCGACAGATTGTTGGGTAAGACACATATGCAACAGTTAGGTATCTTTATTTCGAAACGTTTCGCCTACACAGTAGGCTTCTTCAGTCGAGTACAGAAAAGTTGATAGAAGCAGAAGATACTTGAAGACGATGTAATCAGTCCATCACCCTTCAAGTCTCTTCTGCTTCTATCAACTTTTCTGTACTCGACTGAAGAAGCCTACTGTGTAGGCGAAACGTTTCATAATAAAGATACCTAACTGTTGCATATGTGTCTTACCTAACAACCTGTCGGTATTTTATACCATTTTAATGTTCAATACCTAAATTACCACTAACACTAACGATGTTCACTCAGAAATATTTTTTTTCTACCATCGATAATTTAAATTTACGTATTAAGAGAAAAAACGGTTTGTAAATCTATTATTGTACGTAATTGGTCTGGCCAGAACTCACTTTATCAATAAATAATTATGGAAAAAATAATTAATAATGAACACAAGCATGTTCTACGAATTAATCTGATTATAATAATTCCTGATTTTATAATAATTAATTATCGGCTCTGATCTTGAAATGAATTATTGCAGTCATTTTTCTTTTTCAACAAACCGGTGACCCACCGAGGCAGGGTGACCCACCGAGGCAGGGTGACCCGCCGAGGCAGGGTGACCCACCGTGGCAGGGTGACCCACCGAGGCAGGGCGACCCACCGTGGCAGGGTGACCCACCGAGGCAGGGTGACCCACCGAGGCAGGGTGACCCACCGTGGCAGGGTGACCCACCGAGGCAGGGTGACCCACCGAGGCAGGGTGACCCACCGAGGCAGGGTGACCCACCGAGGCAGGGTGACCCACCGAGGCAGGGTGACCCACCGAGGCAGGGTGACCCACCGAGGCAGGGTGACCCACCGAGGCAGGGTGACCCACCGTGGCAGGGTGACCCACCGAGGCAGGGTGACCCACCGTGGCAGGGTGACCCACCGAGGCAGGGTGACCCACCGTGGCAGGGTGACCCACCGAGGCAGGGTGACCCACCGAGGCAGGGTGACCCACCGAGGCAGGGTGACCCACCGAGGCAGGGTGACCCACCGAGGCAGGGTGACCCACCGAGGCAGGGTGACCCACCGAGGCAGGGTGACCCACCGAGGCAGGATGACCCACCGAGGCAGGGTGACCCACCGAGGCAGGATGACCCACCGAGGCAGGGTGACCCACCGAGGCAAGGTGACCCACCGAGGCAGGGTGACCCACCGAGGCAAGGTGACCTTCCGAGGCAGGGTGACCCACCGAGGCAGGGTGACCCACCGAGGCAAGGTGACCTTCCGAGGCAGGGTGACCCACCGAGGCAGGGTGACCCACCGAGGCAAGGTGACCTTCCGAGGCAGGGTGACCCACCGAGGCAGGGTGACCCACCGAGGCAGGGTGACCCACCGAGGCAGGGTGACCCACCGAGGCAAGGTGACCCTCCGAGGCAGGGTGACCCACCGAGGCAGGGTGACCCACCGAGGCAGGGTGACCCACCGAGGCAGGGTGACCCAAAAAGAGAAACGAAAATTTATCTTTTAAATTTAGTAATGTATACCGAAAAAGGGGTTACTACCCCCTTGCTCCCGGCATTTTAGTCGTATCTTACGACACGCATGACTTATGGAGGAAGAATTACGAAGCGAATATCTTGAATATATGTAAGAATTTTCAAGGGTTATCAGTACATTCATCTTTTGTACATAGTTCTATACTCTACCTAGTATATCCGCGGTATAATCCAGATAAGTGTAAAGTTTGTGTCGCGGTATGCATTCCAGTGTTATAAACATGGCGACAAGATACCACCCTGTCGCATGACGTACGAAAGTTGCTCCCTATCAACGAGTAAGGACATAACTACGCATCTGTAGCAGCTTACTCAAGACATCGATACCCGGGTCATACTTTCCCTACCACAAACTAGGGAAAATTGGGTCAGTTACAATACCCAGGTAAGTCCAGCAATACCCACACTGCAGCTGACAGATAGGGGTGAGATTTGACTGGAATTAACAACAGACCCCATCATGTGTGGGTGATTTCACCCAAACCAAGTAAGTATTACTAAGTGTTTCAGATAAGGAATGATATGCCGAAATATATGCTTCTTAGGGGCAAGTTGGTATTTAATACCAATTTGCTCAGAGGTGCGGCTACCACGACTCAAGCTCAGCGGTGGGGCTACCACGACTCAAGCTCAGAGGTGGGGCTACCACGACTCAAGCTCAGAGGTGGGGCTACCACGACTCAAGCTCAGAGGTGGGGCTACCACGACTCAAGCTCAGAGGTGGGGCTACCACGACTCAAGCTCAGAGGTGGGGCTACCACGACTCAAGCTCAGAGGTGGGGCTACCACGACTCAAGCTCAGAGGTGGGGCTACCACGACTCAAGCTCAGAGGTGGGGCTACCACGACTCAAGCTCAGAGGTGGGGCTACCACGACTCAAGCTCAGAGGTGGGGCTACCACGACTCAAGCTCAGAGGTGGGGCTACCACGACTCAAGCTCAGAGGTGGGGCTACCACGACTCAAGCTCAGAGGTGGGGCTACCATGACTCAAGCTCAGAGGTGGGGCTACCATGACTCAAGCTAAGGAGACTTCTTGACTGAGGCTACAAGAAGTCTGAGTCATATCTGAAAGTAGACTTGACTGGTAAATTCCCCCATATAAACTATAGTCATTGTTCCCAGTTTTATTGTACCCTCTTATGCTATTCCCTCTTTTATTAAGCACTAGGGCAATACAGGAGAGGTGCTCACTTGCTGGGATACAGCAGGCAGAGCGGGTCATGGTCTCACAGTTTATTAACCTCCTGAGTACTTTCCTGATACCTATCCAAAGTACCATATCCTTATTGCAAATCCAGAAACACCTTGCTAGATAGCTATCGTTTTTGGATGCAATGCTTATTCTTGCACAGGAGACATGATATTTGGTAAACAAAGATTGCATATGATTCTGGATTTTTTTTCCCAAGGACCTTTTCACATGTCCCACAGATCTACTGTATTGTCATCCTACCTATATCTTATTTGCAATCTGGGTACAATAAGAACCTTATTTTTACTTTACCTTTCTTCTCTCAGGTGGTGGGATGTAAGAGGGACCATGGGTATGTGGGATGCATTTATTACAGACCCTTGGATGCTGTGTTGGATGCTGGTGTTGGATCCTGGTGTTGGATGCTCGTGATGGATGCTATGTTGGATGCTGGTGTTGGATGCTGGTGTTGGATGCTGGTGATTTAATATCCATCAAAAACATTCATGATGTATAATATCACACAGACTTTTCAAATTTAGGTAAATTTCCCGAGTGCCTCACGTACACAAGTCAAGAGAATATTTTCTTGCTAAAATTGATTTATTGTCGTGTGTGGTATATACTGCTATACCCCTGGTAGCATTGCCAGACGTATGGCTGTAACACATTACCCTGGGATACATGGCACTTCTCGCATGCGATGCCACATTTTAATAACACTTCCATTATGTTTAATGACTTAAGAAATCGTAATGACACGATTGCAAATAAACCATACCCCCGGCCGGGATTGAACCCGCGGTCATAGAGTCTCAAAACTCCAGCCCGTCGCGCTAACCACTAGACCAGCTAGCCACAATAAGATTCATCCAACTAGGTATATTTCTACACCATAGGAAGGTTAGCACAGGCACCTCTGTGACCACAAATGCAAGTTTTTACAGACGAATCTCCAGCTAGCGTGGCCGTGACGAACTCTAGCTCAAGTCCCTTCACTGCCGTCAACATGACTTAAGAAATCGTAATGACACGATTGCAAATAAACCATACCCCCGGCCGGGATTGAACCCGCGGTCATAGAGTCTCAAAACTCCAGCCCGTCGCGCTAACCACTAGCCCAGCTAGCCACAATAAGATTCATCCAACTAGGTATATTTCTACACCATAGGAAGGTTAGCACAGGCACCTCTGTGACCACAAATGCAAGTTTTTACAGACGAATCTCCAGCTAGCGTGGCCGTGACGAACTCTAGCTCAAGTCCCTTCACTGCCGTCAACATGACTTAAGAAATCGTAATGACACGATTGCAAATAAACCATACCCCCGGCCGGGATTGAACCCGCGGTCATAGAGTCTCAAAACTCCAGCCCGTCGCGCTAACCACTAGACCAGCTAGCCACAATAAGATTCATCCAACTAGGTATATTTCTACACCATAGGAAGGTTAGCACAGGCACCTCTGTGACCACAAATGCAAGTTTTTACAGACGAATCTCCAGCTAGCGTGGCCGTGACGAACTCTAGCTCAAGTCCCTTCACTGCCGTCAACATGACTTAAGAAATCGTAATGACACGATTTCTTAAGTCATGTTGACGGCAGTGAGACTGAGCAGGATTCGTCACCCAGCCACGCTAACAGGCTCATCTTGCTTTGCATTCTGGTCACAAGTGCCATTCTATGGTAACAAACCTACCTAGTTAGTGAATTCTTATTGTGGCGCTAACTAATCTAGCCTGTTCTTAGTTTTAGTCTGCGAACATCCTTGTATAATTGCTGTCGTAATAAGTATTTCTTCGTCATATTAACAGCAATATTAGGGTAACCTGCTGAGGCTAAGCTCTGCTGTTTGTGATGCAGAAAATGTGTAACTTGCTTTCTATGGTGTAGAAATATACCTAGTAGATGGAGCTCTTATTATTAACTGGCTCTAGTAATTGCTTTGCTAACAAATTTTGAACTCTGACCACGAGTTTCAACTCCCGGCGGTATGGTTTATTTTGTCATGTCGTACATTTCTTGAAATCGTATTGTTTTAACACGTGTTAAGTTCGTCACGCCACCCTTGCTGAGACTCGCTCTGTAAACTTTTGCATTTGTAATGCAGAAACCTGCCCAACTGCTATGGTAATGAAAACTATACTGGTGATGAATGCTGTAATCTAGTAATTAGCCTGTTTCAGCATTTTGAACTCTCTATGACCGCAATTCTTCAAAGTATAATTGCAATCGATATCGTGTTTATATGGAAATCGTGTTAACAACATTAGAGGGACTTGAGCTGGGGGATTCGTCACGGCCGCTAGCTGGAGATTCGTCTGCTTAAAGGCATTTGTGGTCACAGAGGTGCCTGTACTAACCTTCCTATGGTGTAAAGTATACCTAGTTGGATGAATCTTATTGTGGCTAGCTGGTCTAGTGGTTAGCGCGACGGGCTGGAGTTTTGAGACTCTATGACCGCGGGTTCAATCCCGGCCGGGGGTATGGTTTATTATGTTTAATCACTGTCCTTGAGTCGTTCCAGTGATAATTTAGGTTCACTAGGTCTTTCCAGTATGTATCGGTATACTAGTCATTTCATTATAAGTGATAACTCAAACCTTTGGCGGGGCCAGGGCTATGAATCGACCTGCAGCCACAGTTGAAATTGAGTACAACTAGACAAGTACATGTCAGCACACCAGGAAAGGTAGACTGTCCCTGATGCTATACTTCACTATTTTCGTTTCTGGTATTTTAATGCTGGCATTTAACACTCTGCTATACACTAGTTATCACAATGATATACACTATATTCCACTGCACTATATTGAATCATTGTTTTATCAATCACGCAGCAGCTGGGTTTATAGTAATTTTCCCTTACATTTCCATTTAATTTCGTGCCGATTTCTCAGTGTTGGTAGTTTTGGCGTGTTTTATGTTATTTTCTAGCTCGTTTACTTCCTTCACTATGGTCACCATTAATGGTAGTCAACGTTTTCCATTCAGTCTATGGTAATGCAAGTTACTGCCTCCCTCGAGTGGCAACACTGTTTCTCAACAACACTGGGCTGGTCTGGGTCCTCAGCGGTTCCAATATTTTATTTAATTTTCTTAAAGAATGCAAGGATCATGTATATGTTGATCACAGTTGATAGATTAGCCATTCGGCATAAATTTTCTTTTCATCGGTTTCCCTTTTAGGGATTACCGCTAAAGCGTAAAAGAAACTGAGCCCACGTACACCCACGCACGGCTTAAGCCCAGGCTACTGGGGAAAATTGAACGGTCAGTCAGATAGGGTTGGTTGGCAGCTTCAAATGTGTCAGCAAGCCTAGCCACCTCCACTGCGGTTCCACTGATGGTCTTCTAAAACACGTAAACCTCTGGTCAGCTGACTCAAGTGAGTAGAAATCAAATTTGCACTAACCCATAACATTAGTCAAACTAATTGGATTTATACCACTTGGTAAATGATTTTGATAGTGCACGAACAAAGTTCACAGGACTGGCCCATCGGCGCTTGCTCAGTTTATATTCGCCAATATTTGGCGAGAAAACGTGATATCAGCTGCTTCCACAGCGTCGTAATTGCTTGGTACATCCTCAAACCAGGTGTAAACTGGCGCTTTGCCGTATCATGCCCCCTCCAGGAAGGTTCCTTGATGTTGGTGAGGGCTCTTGATTTAGTGAATTGGATCTATTATCAGTTCCCCGAATTAAGCCTAGATACTCCACATCCCCCACCCCCAGGCGCTGTATAATCCTCCGGGTTCTTCCCCTTGATTATAATAATAATGCCGTAGAATGCTATATGAATCAGTGCTCGAATGGCCATCACAAAACTCGAGCATGATTTTAAAAAAGACTGGAAAAAATTCTTCAGGCTCAGAATCAGAAAACCAAGGAACTAGCTTTTTTTTTTTTTTATATTTTATTTAAAACTTCATGTACAAATATTAATAGGTACATATATAAAAAAAATGAACAAGGACAACATCAGTAAAACAATATATAAACACAAAACAATCCAGGCAACATCTGACAGTCTACTATATACAAGTTTTTAAAACATATCACAATTTAGAAGGAATAGGATTATAATAACAAAAGGCCACAAAATGGCTTATAAATAAAACTCCTAAAAATTACAACCTCAACACAATAATGCATGACATGACAATCACCCGTAATACAACTCATAACAAATACACACCAGACCTACAATATGCTTTATTAAGGAGGCAATAACACCTTTGGTGACCCATCATCCCCTCCCCCACTCACACACACACATTGAAAACTAACTTCATCCCACCAACACAGATTAATCGCAGTAATTATCCTCATTTTGGGATTATTATGGCATAACTTGAGGAAACATTATTTACAACCATGAATGGTACAGGACTGCAAAATTACAATACCTTAGAAAATAAGAATAATAATAGAGTAATTACGTCAAAACGATGCTGGACCACGTTACAAAAATGGCAAAAAAAACTCAGTGCTTCAAGGAAATAGTGAGAAACCCCTCTCAAGAAAAATTCAAATTCAATTGCAATACCAGTGCAAGTGGAACATAATACTCTACCAAAGAAATATACATGTTATATAATAATTTATAGGTTATACATTAATACATATTTATATATTTAATCTGCTCATACACCTTCCCCATCAAGACTAAGCAAAACTTATCTTGCACAACCTCTCATCTGGTCACCTGTACCTCCAATCACACCTTTGTCCTGCATGCAAGGAGGTGGGCCGTTGAAATCTAGACCCCCTTTTACCAACCTCACCCCAGCAGTTAAAGCCCCTTATAGCATAATAAATTCCTATTGTTAGTCCTCTATAACCCTCAGAAAAATACTCTTCCCACCTTTTCCCAAAAATGTCTCTGTTGCGACACAAAGTTCGATAAAACGTCGCCGCCAAAGTCCCTTCTCAGCACATCCCCACCCACCTTCCCCCCTCATACCCCATAAAACATGTGTAGTCATTGACATATGCTAAACCTCTTACCACACTCTCCTCCACACACTCATATCAAGACTCAACGCTCATGTCGCACACCTTGACCCCCACCCTCCACCACAACCTTATTCATCCATACCCTGATGCACTCCAAACCTTCACAAAATAGACGACATGATACGCAGTCTCTTCCTGCATCTGCCACCCCCACCCTCAATAACCCTCCTATCTGGAGCATCGCTCCCGTTGGCAAAATCCATGCAGAAACGGTACATAACCTCATGCACTTCGGTCGTATCATAGTTACTAAATCTTCGCCATGTACATCCCATGCATGCATGGGGTAGATCCCCCTTCAGCCGGCGCCACTACATGTCTTATCTGCATTTCCAGTTACATACTGGTTCCTGGCTAACATTAGAGCTGTGTAACACTGTCTCGCATTCCTTCATTTCCCGCCCTCCATACCATTTCCTCAGGTGAGCATGTACCTTATCTAGCTAATCTCCTCCATCCACCTGCACTCATCACTTCCCTCTTAATAAACACACATTTCACGTGCTTTCTCAAGTCCAACAAACCCTCCCACATACCCGCTTGTGTCACTACCTCCCTTGCAACCAGTTGCACCCTGAACCCCACAAAAATTTGAACACCATTCTAAAGTACTCATGATCATACCGTTCCTGTGCTTGGCATCACATGAGAGCTCGTCAGACTTTACTATATAGTAATACGTGATGACAATTACACGTTGCCTAAGGGTTAAATGGTAGGAGTCGCAGCATTCCCAACCGTCGCTGCACTTGTTCCACCATCCTATTCAATTACTAACCTTGCAGCACTCAGGTCAGCCCTCATACATGGCACCTGGATTTCCAGACTCTGAGTTCTCAACTGCACAACATCCATCCCCAATCTAATCTCTCTGTCCACTCTCTCCCAGCCCCATGATCATTGACTTTTCCAGATTTGTTCAGCCCCAGTAGCTCTCCCAAAAGTGTGTACAACTTCCCCAAAAGTCCTAACCGTGTCTCCTCAATTGCCAAAATGAGTGGTATCATCAACGCAGCCACCAAACCAGGCCGGCTACAGCTCACCATCCCTCCCCGTCATGAACGATCCTCCACCATCCTATAAAGGGATCCTGAACACATGCTAACAATATTTGCTTGATAAAGGACATCCCTGCCAGAACCCAGCTCCATGTTGACTCCCCCCCACACCCATTGGTTTACCCTTACCTTGCGTTTGGGTACAACGTATCCACCCACCCCACTATTTCTTCGCAAACCCTGTCGTAGGAGAGAATATCCCTCAAAGCCTTTCTTTCCACTACTCATAAGCCCCTTGCCAATCCAACGCCACCAACGCCCCTCTTTCCCTTTCCATGTCCTCCAGGAACTGAAAATCCCAGTGGCCCACGCTCATTGACCTACCAGGTAAGCCAAACTGAGACTCAAACCGACCCTCCCACAACACATTTAAGCCGATTCCACAGAATTTTCGCAAATAATTTATAATCAGCACAAAGCAATGAAATGGCTCGATAATCCCGAAAGAGGTACTCTGCTGTTTACCCTTTGGGACCAACACCACCACCGCCGTTGCCTGAATTCTCACATCTTACCTCCGTCTTTCATAGCGTTCCATTACTTACTTACTAGAAACCCTAAGCAGACCCCAGTGCTGTACATAAATTACAGCAGTAAACCATCGATCCCAGAATTGCCTTACCCTTCCTCATGTCCTAAGGGCTCTCCATATTTCCCCCCTCAATGACCCCACCCCAGTGCCTCCCGATCCACTCCTCCCAGTTGCACGGCTGTACTCCACATACCTTCCAGAACCTCACCATCCACCACTACTTTTCCCGTATTCCTCAAACCATCTATCTGCATATACTCATCCTTAATTGTCCCTTAATACCTGACCCTCCTCTAAACCCCACAGAAGATATGACTTACCAAACCTGGTATTGTAGTCACTTTCGCTGTCGTACCTTCTGTCCTCGCAGCACACAAGCTGATGGCTTGTCGCCCCAGAAGGACCGTCTAACCCGCCTGTACCACGTACAGCTGCAAAGCGTTCTTCTTGCAAATCCCGTATTCTGTCCTTCCAACATGTGTATATCCTCCACCGTACACGACACCGCCCCCTACGTAACAATTCCGTAATCTAGATTCTAAGTAATTTGACAAACCATACCGCGAATTGATTAATGCGTTTGCCCTCCCTCACATAAAATTGACATGTGTGCTTAGCCACACTATCCACCATCCTCACGTCTTCCCCAGTTCTTCGTCAGCACAGAGCTGTTCCCAAAATATTGCAAACGCTTCCTCCCTCCTATCCCCAAAACCATCGTGTTCAGTTTCCAATACTTCCCTGCCTACGAGCCGGCGTCCATCCCACACCACTAATACCGCCCTATGATGGAAGACTCATCTCTATAGTTTTAAAGACTCTGCAAACCCTCTGAGATAAATATAACCTGTCCAAACAGGCCGCATATCCCCTTCTTATAAGCGTATGTTCCACCTCCCTAGACCTCCCGAAAGCATCACGTGACAGAAGATCTCTAAGCAGGCCCCAAGACTGAGGAAAAATATCCCGCTCCTCTGGGTTCCACGTCTGTCTTCTTATTCACACAATTCCAATCCCCCACAATCGCCTGACATTAACGTGCGTAGAGTAATACACGAGCTCCTCCGCACAAAATCCATCTTCACTTTCCATTAAGCTGCTGCCAGACATACAAACACACAAACGCCCTCCTCTCTCCATCCACCATCCTTCCACGTAATGCCTGCCCCCTCCCCCTCTCTACATACGTACAAGCGGGCTCGCCTCCTGATCAACACACTCCTCCTTTTAAACGCTCAGACAGCAGCATAAGCCTGATACCCAGGCACCACTAATTCCGGCCCAAGCTTAAGAATTGTGCTCCTGCACAAAGCTACAATCAACCTATACCTATTCAAAACATCCTGAAACACTCCCGTTTAACACCATCACACAGACTGTTAATATTTGTTGTTACACACCTGAGAGCCAGTTTAAAGGTTTCCTTCCCCGCCTCATGTCAGATTCTTCCTTTCAGACCGTTCCCCTGGACTGTGCCTTTGCCACAGATTCCCCTCCTTCCCAACCATCCCCCTTCTGTTGTGGCCCCCCTCATGATCCTCGTTACCATAACCCATGTCTTTCCCGGCCTTTTGCGGTGTCATTTATCGTCGAATCTGAGGCTGCTGCCCTTTTCATATAGCTCCTCAGTTTCCATGCATCGGAGTCCTGGGAGCCAGCTGTGGACTTCCACCTCTACCACCATAATCCCGCCTCCATGCCCCTCCATGGCACTCCTTTTCTCCACCACAGATCCACCTGATCCTCCTTCCCCACACACACCTTCTGCCCTGATCCCAGGGTCTTGTTCGCTGTAACTCTCCACCTCCGTGAACTGTAACATAGCCTGTCACCGTCTCCAACTCCTCCTCAATAACAGCCTTCACTGCACGCCCTCCTGTACCTCTCATGACAACTGTACTGTTGATGGGCCAGGTGATTCATGGATCACCACTTCTTCTGATTCCCCCCAGGAAGGCCACCACCACTTCACTCCACATGCGACCACCCTCCTCCTTGCACCACGTTCTTTGCTGGGCATCCGGTGCTCATGCTAGTGCTCCGCCCCCTTGCCGGCTTAGAACCACTGTTGATGGGCCAGGTGATTCATGGATCACCGCTTCTTCCGATTCCACTGGAGGGCCACTACCTCTTCACTCCACATGCGACCACGCCCTCCTCCTTGCCCCCACGTTCTTTATCCAGGCATGCGGTGCTCATGGAGTGCTCCGCCCCTGCCAGCCCAGGAGCCATACTCCGCTTGCGTCTCTGCCGCCATATGGTCATATTCGCCACACAGTCGGCACGGCGTCTCTGCCCGCATCGCCACCATTACCTGGGTTCTAAATAACCAGAGATACATACGGTATAGGATGCCTAGCGTCATCTTGTGAGATTAAAAACCCTCAGGAAATCCACCAATAGTAAGCACCTTTTGCATTTTGCCAGGTTGGGCCAGATGTACAGTTCCATAACGTTCGAAAACATTTCGAATATCTACCTCATCAGCCTCAAAGGCACGTTGCGGAGCTTAACCCCGAATAATGTCGTGATACATCAGTCAACTTGACCCTCACTGCCGGTGTTACGTTAATGCTGACATCTTAGTAGCGATCAACCAAAGCCTCGTATGCTTGAGCAGTTAGCACTTTCACGAAAATTCTATATGCACCGTTCCAGTGCCCTCCATATAAATCCTCGTCTCTGATGCCATATGTCCTCGTATAATTTTTCAGCAATAACACATCGACAGCGTAGGCGTTAAGCCCCACTAATAAGTTCAATGCCACAGTATTCACTCTCTGCGCACACCTGGCGCCATGCATTATTTAGGTAGCTCGTCTGGGAAACAGTAGAGGGTGCAAACACGACCGCACTCTACCTCATCCCGGCAGCGAATGATAGGAACTAGCTACACAGATTTCTGACCACTGAAACTGTCTCTTCACCGTCTATCAAATTCCTCTTTAGCAAATGCGCGTTGCTCTCTGGTATTCTCATGAGTTTAGCCAACTCGAGTGGTAACAGGTGACTCCCCACAGAATAACAACCCGATGACCATCTCGTTCCCTAAATGTATGTTGGTCGGTGCTCAGAACTTTATCCTCCTTCATTACGAAGAAACCCTAAGCATGAATCGGCGATTAATTGCTCCGTAGAAACAGAAACATCAGTTTAAAACGCCATAATACTCAGAGTCAAACTTGAATTTCTTGCGTATACACATGGCTTTAGGCAGTGAGTTCATTGATACTTTATATCAATATCAGGTTATCTGGAGAGTTCCGGGGTCAACGCCCCGCCAGTCTGTGACCAGGCCTCATGAAGTAAGTGTCCCAGGATGCGGCCACATGATCGACCTAACACCCAGGTACCCATTTGCTGATGGGAACATAGACAACAGGTGGAAAGAAACACGTGCAATGTTTCTGCTCTGGCTGGGAATCGAACCCAGGCCCTCACCGTGTGAAGCGAGAGCGTTAACTCCGCAGGCCACAGAGCCACGAGCAGTTCGCCAGCAGCATTGTAGAGATACTCTGAACAAATTTTGCAGGGTATATTCAGTCAGCTGTGTTGGTGGCATAACCTTTCATAACAAAATGTTGAATGCAATGCACTGAATGCAACACTAAGCAATAGCAAACAATGACTTGCAGGCTGCAATGCAGTGCTGTATGCAGGCTCGTGGAGACAATGCAGACAGATTTCAGCACAGGTATTCCATATTACGAAAGTAGGTGTGATCTTCTGGCCTGAACACCTGCCAGTATTATTATTATTATTATTATTATTATTATTATTATTATTATTATTAAGGGGCAGCGCTAAACCCGTAGGATTATACAGCGCCTGGGGGGGGGGGGATGTGGAAGGCATTCAGGCTTAATTCGGGGAACTGGAGCACAGATCCAATTCCCTAAATCAAGATCCCCTCACCAACATCAAGGAACCTTCCCTGAGGGATCACCTGGCAGTAGAACGATAACCACTTAAGAATGAGAAGGCAGCGAGTAATTGCTTGACCTACCTTCACGTCTGGTCCCTACGGCTCTCAACGTGTATTGTGCTTTTATTACCTTCATTTTACATACCTGTATAAACCATATCCCGGCCGGGATTGAACCCGCGGTCAGAGAGTCTCAAAACTCCAGACCGTCGCGCTAGCCACTGGACCAGCTAGCCACAATAAGATTCATCCAACTAGGTATATTTCTACACCATAGGAAAGTTAGCACAGGCACCTCTGTGACCACAAATGCAAGTTTTTACAGACGAATCTCCAGCTAGCGTGGCCGTGACGAACTCTAGTTCATGTCCCCTCAAAGCCGTCAACATGACTCACGAAATCGTAATGACACGATTGCAAATAAACCATACCACAGGCGGGATTTGAACCCGCGGTCAGAGAGTCTCAAAACTCCAGACCGTCGCGTTAGCCACTGGTGCAAAATTATAAATTTTTACATTAACATTAATGAAAAAAATATATCTTTAAACGTATAAGAGAAAATTTTAGAAAGGACTTAATTTTAAATGAGTTCTTGCTAATTGACCAGTTTTACATATTCGGCACGACATTATATATATACTGAGAGGTGTAAATGAGGCACTAAACCAGTGTGGGTCATTCAACGCATAGTGATGGAGGCTTGAACCTCTCTCCACTAAACGTAGCGACGTTTGATGGCTTCCCTGTCTGCTGGTTACCTCTGCTTTGTTACAGCAGAGACGGACGGTAGCTGAAAAAACTCAGAGTTTTAGCCTGCTTAGCACCATGGCTTACGTATGGCTTCCTGGTCACTGCCTGGTCTGGTGTTGTAGTTGTTTTTCTTGTTGTTGTTTTATTAATTGTGGTTTTTACCGGTGTTTTACTCTCCTGCCAACCTTGGTAGTGTCCAGTGTTCATCTGGTGGGTTTTCGAAAATAAATTACAAGGCATTAAAAACCTACCGGAGAGTAGAGGAACAGATATGTGGGTGACGTTCTCTGCTACCTGTTGAAACACGTAAGTTAATTTTCACTTCCTCCCATGAGTTAATTTTCACTTCCTCCCATGAGTTAATTTTCACTTCCTCCCATAAGTTAATTTTCACTTCCTCCCATGAGTTAATTTTTATATCCTCCCATGAGTTAATTTTTATATCCTCCCATGAGTTAATTTTCATATCCGCCCATAAGTTAATTTTCACTTCCTCCCATGAGTTAATTTTCACTTCCTCCCATGAGTTAATTTTCACTTCCTCCCATGAGTTAACTTACATATCCTCCCATGAGTTAATTTTCACTTCCTCCCATGAGTTAACTTACATATCCTCCCATGAGTTAATTTTCACTTTCCCCCATTTCCATTGCACCTCAGTCAGGAACGACCTCATTCCTTTGAAAATTCCTATTTGACGATGGAATTTTCTCCTCTTTCTCGTACCATGGGAAAGACTGTTTATTTAAGGAGGGAGGAGGTTATGCGGGGGTGTGCATGGGACTCCTGGGGAGTATACACAAATAACCCGCACATAGAGAGGAGCTTACGACGACGTTTCGGTCCGACTTGGACCATTTACAAAGTCACACTAGCCAGAAGTGGAGCAGGATGGCTATATATGGGCAGGAAGAGGCAGTGGTGGTAGCAGTAGTAGTGGTAGTAGTGGGGAATTAAGGAGGAGGAGCCAGTCAAATACAAAGAAAGGGGAGCAGTGCAAGAGAGCTAGGTGCCCACAGAGGGAGAGCAAGTGCACAGAGGTGTGGGGAAGGGGAAGTGATGAAATAAATAATGAAGGAACAGAAACACACGACAAAAGAAAGATAAAAAAAAGGAAAGAGGAAAGGGGAAGAGGGAGAAGAAGAAAAAAAGAAAAATGAGGAATCAGGTTAAGTCACGGGTGTTCTGAAGTTTGGAGCATTTTACAATGTAGTGGGAGAGGAAGGAATCTACAGAGACGAAGCCAGGGCTAAGGTTCATACAAGGAAAGTTGTGTATTAGAGAGGATTCAACTAGACGGCGACTGTTAGAGTTGCAAGTAGGGAAGATAGTTTTAGCAGAAGACCAGTCAATAGGATGACTGTGATCTCTGACGTGACAGAACAGAGCATTATTAGTGTCGGCAAGCCTAACACTATTTTTGTGCTCCCTAAGTCTGTCTGGGGAGTATGATTTTTCACACATAGATTCCCTACACATATGCTATGTATGAAAATCGATGTAACTGTATTTGTGTTAATCTGAGTAAACTTACATTGCATTCTCTGGCTCTCCTTCCCATCTCTGGGAGCTTTGCATTCTCTGGCTCTCCTTCCCATCTCTGGGAGCTTTGCATTCTCTGGCTCTCCTTCCCATCTCTGGGAGCTTTGCATTCTCTGGCTCTCCTTCCCATCTCTGGGAGCTTTGCATTCTCTGGCTCTCCTTCCCATCTCTGGGAGCTTTGCATTCTCTGGCTCTCCTTCCCATCTCTGGGAGCTTTGCATTCTCTGGCTCTCCTTCCCATCTCTAGGAGCTTTGAATTCTCTGGCTCTCCTTCCCATCTCTGGGAGCTTTGCATTCTCTGGCTCTCCTTCCCATCTCTGGGAGCTTTGCATTCTCTGGCTCTCCTTCCCATCTCTGGGAGCTTTGCATTCTCTGGCTCTCCTTCCCATCTCTGGGAGCTTTGCATTCCTTTCCCCCCAGTTGCTGTCTCTCCCTTGTTGTTCTGTCTCACTCGAGGTAGACACAGTGATACATTTAAATTTACCCCTTGCTATGTAAATTTTCCCCCCATTGGGTAAATTTGCCCTCTGTGTATGATCGCTTTTCTGTACTTGTGAATATATTTTTGCAAGTATTTCTGTGTGTGTGTGTGTGTGTGTGTGTGTGTGTGTGTGTGTGTGTGTGTGTGTGTGTGTGTGTGTGTGTGTGTGTATACGTGCGTGCTCACACACTCATAATTGTACTCACCTTATTAAAGTTACAGGGGTTGATTTATAGTTTCTCGTCCTTTCCCTCTGCTTGTGGCTAATGTGTTCTCTCTTCTGGCTGTGTAAGCCTCATCGTACCTATTTGTAAAACTATGCATGAATCCCGTCTCTACCACTTGCTAGGTCGTTTCACGTATTGATCACTCTAAACCTAAAAAAGTATATCCTGGCATCCCTGTTATGTATCTGTGTAGTTAACTTCCAGGTATACCCTAGTGTACCTGAGAGGAGTTTATCAAATACACTCGCTCTGTCCACCCTGTTAATTCCAATCAGTATTTTGAGTTCTGGAGATGGGAAGTACAGTGTCTGCACTCTGAAGGAGGGACGTTAATGTTGCAGTTTTATAACTGTAGTGTAAGTGCATTTCTGGCAAGGCAGTGATGGAGTGAATGATGATTAATGTCTTTCTTTTTCCGGCCACCATACCTTGGTGGGAAACGGCTGATGTGGTAATAAATATGTCCATCGTAATCATGTCATATCTTTGGGCCTTCTCTCTAATGTTGACTGGCTTAATTCCTGTAACCTCTCCCCATAACTCATACTCCTCAGCTCAGAAATCAGCCTCGTAGGAAACCTCTGGTCTTTTGAAAGTCTTTGCGTGCTTTATCAGATGCGGGTTCCATGCTGGTGCTGCGTACTTCAAGTTGGGTTTCACATGAGCCGTTTTCAGGGTTGTGAACGTTTCCTTATTCAGCTTCCTTAAAACTGCTCTTAAATTTGCCCTCTCGAGTTTGCTGCAGCTGTTATTGGGCTTGGTACTGTTGTCGTTCCAAAGTTCCTTTCTTTTAGAATGGTTTGCAGCCTATGCTTCCGAAGCCTATACTCTGTTTCCGGTTTTCTTTTTTCCTACCCTGATTTTCATAACTTTGCATCTGCTGGGGTTAAATTCTAATTGCTACTTGGCAGACCAGTCCTGTAGTTTGTCCGGATCCATTTGTAGTCCCTTTGCCTACTTCTGTTTATATTCTCATTAGTTTCACATCTGCGAACAAGAACACCTCTGACTCAATTTCCTCTGTCATGATTACACACACTAGGAACAACACTGGTTTAAATACCTCGTGGAGCCCCATTCTTAACACCTCCTGGACATTCCTACGTGTTAATTATTCTTGGATCCTCTATCGTGATTTCCGTATTATTTCTGCCCGCTCCTCTAGCTTTTGTCCCAGTCTCTTTCGAGATGCTACATCGCACTCCTTGCAGTCCAAAAATAATCTGTTCAACATTCTCTATTCTGGCTAACCTTCGTTACCTTATCAAAGAACTTTAGTAATTTACAGTATTTATCTCTGAAATCGTGATGGCTGTTCATGAATCTACTCCTTTTTATATTACATTTCTCGTGATAACCCATAGCCTTCCAAACTGTGCATATCACTAACACTTGCCTGTAGTTCAGTGCCACATGGCTGTCCTCTTTTTAAAATGGTGGGACTACATTCCCCTTTTTCCAGAATTCTGGCAGCTGCCCTGTTTCAATTGATTTGAAGATCTCTGCTAGTGGTTCACACAGGTCCTCTGCTTTCTCCCTCAGAACCCAAGAAGAAATGTTGTCTGGTCACATTACCTTTTAGGTATTAGTATACTCAGCAATTTCTTCACCTCTCCTCCCGTTGTGTATGTTGTCCAGTACCTGGAGTTTACCTGGAGAGAGTTTCGGGGGTCAACGCCCCCGCGGCCCGGTCTGTGACCAGGTACTCGTTGATTCATTCTCCCTCTTTGACAATGTTCATGATTCCACTGAGAATACCTTCCTAAATAGTTTGTTCAGATCTACAGACTTTCTGGTCATTCCTAGTGAGCTACCATGCTTCCTTCTTTAGCCTCTTATCTAGTCTCAAATTATTGATAACCCTCTCGTTTTACCCACATCCGGCTCTTCTGCTCGTTTCCCAATTCTCTGGTTGTCTTTGGTTTTTGTATTTCTTAAAGGCTTCTGCACATGGGTGTCCTTGCACCTCTGGGCTCTGTTTATGTGTGATACTGCTGCTTCTAGATTCGTTTCTTTCTCCACAATATATCAGTTGGAGGGGCTGGGTTTGTTTGGTATCGTAGGTGCGGGAGTAAATTCTTGGGGAGCTTTGGGTAGGGGTGATTTTGATAAGGACCTGCCTTGTATAGGCCAGTAGCCCCACAAGGTAGGGCCAGTATGGGCCTTGTATAGGCCAGTAGGCCCACAAGGTAGGGCCAGTATGGGCCTTGTATGGGCCAGTAGGCCCATACAAGACACGAAAAACATACCAAGACATGAAAACACCAAGACACGAAAAATCAAGGCACGAGAAACCAAGACACGAGAAACCAAGACACGAGAAACCAAGACACGAGAAACCAAGACACGAGAAACCAAGACACGAGAAACCAAGACACGAGAAACCAAGACACGAGAAACCAAGACACGACAAACCAAGACACGAGAAACCAAGACACGAAAAACCAAGACACGAAAAACCAAGACACGAGAAACCTAGACACGAGAAACCAAGACACGAGAAACCAAGACACGAGAAACCAAGACACGAGAAACCAAGACACGAGAAACCAAGACACGAGAAACCAAGACACGAGAAACCAAGACACGAGAAACCAAGACACGACAAACCAAGACACGACAAACCAAGACACGAGAAACCAAACCGCTGAGTCTCGACCCCTGCAACCACAATTAGGTGAGTACATCTTGAACGCACACTTGTCAGTCCTCTCACTACACTTAAAACATTTCTGTGCCAGATATTCGCACTTATTTTCTTTGTTTACCTGGAGTTTACCTGCAGAGAGTTCCGGGGGTCAACGCCCCCGCGGCCCGGTCTGTGACCAGGCCTCGTGGTGGATCAGGGTCTGATCAACCAGGCTGTCAGCTGTTCTTCGTGACCTTTCTTAGTTTACAACAAACACTGAGGTAAACTAAAAAATTTTGAGCCTCGCCTCACCTTTCTCATCGTTGTTATACACATGAGGGACGCCATTGCGTGTCAGTGACGTCACTGCGTGTCAGTGACGTCACTCATTACGTCACTCCTCAGGAGTATCACTGACACTCCTAAGAAAAGGCCCAGAGACACACACATGAGTGTGTGTACTCGCCTACATGTACTCACCTGTATGTACTTGCAGGCGTCGAACCTTAGACCTTGTCTGCCAGATTCCCTCTCTCCTTACTTCGTGATCCTGTCGTTCCTATTCTTGCAACTATGTATGGGATCTGCCTCCACAACTTCTTCGTCGAATTTATTCTACTTAACAATCACCCTGAGGCTGAATATTCCCTGACATCATTATGATACATTTTAGCGTTTGACTTCAGTTGTGGATGTGTGGATGTATGTGGGGGGGGGGAGGATGTGTTCGTTTGTGCATGTCTGTCTGTGTGCGTATGGATGTATGTGAATGTGTCTGTAGAGTGCGTATATACTCAAATAATTGTACTCACCTGATTGAGGCTGCAGGAGTCGGATCACAACTCCTGGACCCGTCTCTTCGCTGTGTGTGTGTGTGTACTCACCTATTTGTGGTTGCAGGGGTCGATTCATAGCTCCTGGCCCCGCCTCTTCACTGATTGCTACTAGGTCCTCTCTCTCCCTGCTCCATGAGCTTTATCATACCTCGTCTTAAAACTATGTATGGTTCCCGCCTCCACTACATCACTTTCTAGGCTATTCCACGGGCTGACTACTCTATGACTGAAGAAATACTTCCTAACATCCCTTTGATTCATCTGAGTCTTCAACTTCCAATTGTGACCTCTTGTGTCTGTGTCCCATCTCTGGAACATCCCGTCTTTGTCCACCTTGTCTATTCCGCGCAGCATTTTATATGTCGTTGTCATGTCTCCCCTGACCCTCCTGTCCTCCAGTGTCGTCAGGCCGATTTCCCTCAAACTTTCTTCGTAGGACAATCCACGTAGCTCTGGGACTAGTCTTGTTGCAAACCTTTGCACTTTCTCTAATTTCTTGACGTGCTTGACCAGGTGTGGATTCCAAACTGGTGCTGCATACTCCAGTATGGGCCTGACGTAAATGGTATACAGAGTCTTGAACGATTCCTTACTGAGGTATCGGAACGCTATCCATAGGTTTGTCAGACGCCCGTATGCTGCAGCAGTTATCTGATTGATGTGCGCCTCAGGAGATATACTCGGTGTTATACTCACCCCCAGATCCTTTTCCTTGAGTGAGGTTTGCAGTCTTTGTCCATCTAGACTATATTGTGTCTGTGGTCTTCTTTGCCCTTCCCCAATCTTCATGACTTTGCATTTGGCAGGGTTAAACTCAAGGAGCCAGTTGCTGGACCAGGCTTGTAGCCTGTCCAGGTCTCTTTGTAGTCCTGCCTGATCCTCGTCCGATTTGATTCTTCTCGTTAACTTCACATCTGCAAACAAGGACACTTCTGAGTCTATCCATTCCGTTACGTCATTCACATATACCAGAAACAGCACAGGTCCTAGGACTGACCCCTGTGGAACCCCGCTTGTCACAGGCGCCCACTCTGACACCTCGTCACGTACCATGACTCGTTGTTGCCTCCCTGTCTGGTATTCTCTGATCCATTGCAGTGCCTTTCCTGTTATGTGCACTCACCTATTTGTGGTTGCAGGGGTCGATTCATAGCTCCTGGACCCTGGTGTGTGTGTGTGTGTGTGTACTCACCTATTTGTGATTGCAGGGGTCGATTCATAGCTCCTGGCCCCTGGTGTGTGTGTGTGTGTGTGTGTATGTGTACTCACCTATTTGTTGTTGCAAGGGTCGATTCATAGCTCCTGGTCCCTGGTGTATGTGTGTGTGTGTGTGGTGTAAGAGCTGGTTAAGGTTCTATCCTCTGTTAATGGCCGACACACTGCAAGGTGACATTTTTCCTCCTTTGTTCATTTATCATTACTAGGCTTATTATTTTTAGCGTAAAGTGTTAGGGCGTTATTCACTGTCCACTATTGAAGTGATCTTTCGTGTTCCCCGTCTGTACAGTGGCCCACCTTTATGTCTGTACAGTGCCCCACCCTTATGTCTGTACAGTGGCACACCCTTATGTCTGTACAGGGCCCCACCCTTATGTCTGTACAGTGGCACACTCTTATGTCTGTACAGTGCCCCACCCTTATGTCTGTACAGTGGCACACCCTTATGTCTGTACAGTGCCCCACCCTTATGTCTGTACAGTGGCACACCCTTATGTCTGTACAGTGCCCCACCCTTATGTCTGTACAGTGGCACACCCTTATGTCTGTACAGTGGCCCACCCTTATGTCTGTACAGTGCCCCACCCTTATGTCTGTACAGTGCCCCACCCTTATGTCTGTACAGTGGCACACACTTATGTCTGTACAGTGCCCCACCCTTATGTCTGTACAGTGGCACACCCTTATGTCTGTACAGTGGCACACCCTTATGTCTGTACAGTGCCCCACCCTTATGTCTGTACAGTGGCACACCCTTATGTCTGTACAGTGCCCCACCCTTATGTCTGTACAGTGGCACACCCTTATGTCTGTACAGTGCCCCACCCTTATGTCTGTACAGTGGCACACACTTATGTCTGTACAGTGCCCCACCCTTATGTCTGTACAGTGGCACACCCTTATGTCTGTACAGTTGCACACCCTTATGTCTGTACAGTGCCCCACCCTTATGTCTGTACAGTGGCACACTCTTATGTCTGTACAGTGCCCCACCCTTATGTCTGTACAGTGGCACACCCTTATGTCTGTACAGTACCCCACCCTTATGTCTGTACAGTGCCCCACCCTTATGTCTGTACAGTGCCCCACCCTTATGTCTGTACAGTGGCACACCCTTATGTCTGTACAGTGCCCCACCCTTATGTCTGTACAGTGGCACACCCTTATGTCTGTACAGTGCCCCACCCTTATGTCTGTACAGTGGCACACTCTTATGTCTGTACAGTGCCCCACCCTTATGTCTGTACAGTGGCACACCCTTATGTCTGTACAGTGCCCCACCCTTATGTCTGTACAGTGCCACACCCTTATGTCTGTACAGTGCCACACTCCTATGTCTGTACAGTGGCACACTCTTATGTCTGTACAGTGGCACACTATTATGTCTGTACAGTGGCACACTATTATGTCTGTACAGTGCCACACTATTATGTCTGTACAGTGCCACACTCTTATGTCTGTACAGTGCCACACTATTATGTCTGTACAGTGTCACACTATTATGTCTGTACAGTGCCACACTATTATGTCTGTACAGTGCCCCACCCTTATGTCTGTACAGTGCCACACTCTTATGTCTGTACAGTGCCCCACCCTTATGTCTGTACAGTGCCACACTATTATGTCTGTACAGTGCCACACTATTATGTCTGTACAGTGTCACACTATTATGTCTGTACAGTGCCACACTATTATGTCTGTACAGTGCCACACTCTTATGTCTGTACAGTGTCACACTCTTATGTCTGTACAGTGCCACACTATTATGTCTGTTCAGTGCCACACTATTATGTCTGTACAGTGCCACACTCTTATGTCTGTACAGTGCCACACTATTATGTCTGTACAGTGCCACACTCTTATGTCTGTACAGTGTCACACTATTATGTCTGTACAGTGCCACACTATTATGTCTGTACAGTGCCACACTCTTATGTCTGTACAGTGCCACACTCTTATGTCTGTACAGTGCCCCACCTTTATGTCTGTACAGTGCCACACTCTCATGTCTGTACAGTGCCACACTCTCATGTCTGTACAGTGCCACACCCTTATATCACTACCACACCTATAATACTACCTTCTGTGGTCCACCATGAGGCCTGATCTCAGACCGACCCGCGGGGGCGTTGACCCCCGAAACCTTCTCCAGGTAAACTCCTGGTACACTCCAGGTAAACTCCAGGTACACTCCAGGTAAACTCCTGGTACACTCCAGGTAAACTCCAGGTAAACTCCAGGTACACTCCAGGTAAACTCCAGGTACACTCCAGGTAAACTCCAGGTACACTCCAGGTAAACTCCAGGTAAACTCCAGGTACACTCCAGGTAAACTCCAGGTACACTCCATGTAAACTCCAGGTACACTCCAGGTAAACTCCAGGTACACTCCAGGTAAACTCCAGGTAAACTCTAGGTACACTCCAGGTAAACTCCTGGTACACTCCAGATAAACTCCTGGTACACTCCAGGAAAACTCCAGGTACACTCCAGGTAAACTCCAGGTAAACTCCAGATACACTCCAGGTAAACTCCTGGTACACTCCAGGTAAACTCTAGGTACACTCCAGGTAAACTCCAGGTACACTCCAGGTAAACTCCAGGTAAACTCCAGGTACACTCCAGGTACACTCCAGGTACACTCCAGGTACACTCCAGGTAAACTCCAGGTAAACTCCAGGTACACTCCAGGTAAACTCCTGGTACACTCCAGGTAAACTCCAGGTTAACTCCAGGTAAACTCCAGGTAAACTCCAGGTAAACTCCAGGTAAACTCCAGGTACACTCCAGGTAAACTCCTGGTACACTCCAGGTAAACTCTAGGTACACTCAAGGTAAACTCCAGGTAAACTCCAGGTACACTCCAGGTAAACTCCAGGTACACTCCAGGTAAACTCCAGGTACACTCCAGGTAAACTCCAGGTACAATCCAGGTAAACTCCTGGTACACTCCAGGTAAACTCCTGGTACACTCCAGGTAAACTCCAGGTACACTCCAGGTAAACTCCAGGTACACTCCAGGTAAATTCCAGGTACACTCCAGGTAAACTCCAGGTAAACTCCAGGTAAACTCCAGGTAAACTCCTGGTACACTCCAGGTAAACTCTAGGTACACTCCAGGTAAACTCCAGGTACACTCCAGGTAAATTCCAGGTAAACTCCAGGTACACTCCAGGTAAATTCCAGGTACACTCCAGGTAAACTCCAGGTACACTCCAGGTAAACTCCAGGTAAACTCCCGGTAAACTCCTGGTACACTCCAGGTAAACTCCAGGTACACTCCAGGTAAACTCCAGGTATACTCCAGGTAAACTCCAGGTAAACTCCAGGTAAACTCCAGGTAAACTCCTGGTACACTCCAAGTAAACTCTAGGTACACTCCAGGTACACTCCAGGTAAACTCCAGGTAAACTCCAGGTACACTTCAGGTACACTCCAGGTAAACTCCAGGTACACTCCAGGTAAACTCCAGGTAAACTCCAGGTAAACTCCAGGTACACTCCAGGTACACTCCAGGTAAACTCCAGGTACACTCCAGGTAAACTCCAGGTACACTCCAGGTAAACTCCTGTTAAACACTAAACACATCATACCCAGCATCCAAGATATGCAAATGTATAAAGTTCAATCATCAGCTGTAGCTAACAAAATACTAGACGATACATCACAAGATTTTCGTACATAAGAGGCAAAAGGACAAAAACTAACCAGGTAACACTATAAGGCCCTGAAGTATTTAAACTAAGTTTTATATCTGACTTAACATCAGAGCATTCAGAGTCAATTTCAGCCGAGTTCAGAGAAGTTTATGGCAGGTGGATAGAATAAACTCCACCACATTCATAAATCGTTTAAAAGGAAAAAAACGACAGATCATTCTGCTTAATAATTCTGCTTAATAATTTGTGATGTCAAGTGTCGTGAATTCTTAAATAAACTGAATTAACTTATATACGAGGATGATTAAAATTATTTACGAAAACTCACAGTAGTAATAATTTTTATTAATGGTAGTACTTTCTACTAAATGTTAGATTAATAGACATAAATGCAACAAATGTGGCATTGTGGCGATGTTTCGCCCTCCAGGAACTTTGTCAAGCTGTTGACAGGGTTATCAGAACACAGAGGGTATAAATAGGTACCACAATAGTTTAATATCTTAATTATGCACCCCATGACCATACTGTGGGCGGTAGTTACCCCATACCCATCCTGTGGGTGGTAGTCACCCCATACCCATCCTGTGGGTGGTAGTCACCCCATACCCATCCTGTGTGTGGTAGTCACCCCATACCCATCCTGTGGGTGGTAGTCACCCCATACCCATCCTGTGGGTGGTAGTTACCCCATACCCATCCTGTGGGTGGTAGTCACCCCATGCCCATCCTGTGGGCGGTAGTCACCTTATACCCATCCTGTGGGTGGTAGTCACCCCATACCCATCCTGTGGATGGTAGTCACCCCATACCCATCCTGTGGGTGGTAGTCACCCCATACCCATCCTGTGGGTGGTAGTCACCCCATACCCATCCTGTGGGTGGTAGTCACCCCATACCCATCCTGTGGGTGGTAGTCACCCCATACCCATCCTGTGGGTGGTAGTCACCCAATACCCATCCTGTGGGTGGTAGTCACCCCATACCCATCCTGTGGGTGGTAGTCACCCCACACCCATCCTGTGGGTGGTAGTCGCCCCATACCCATCCTGTGGGTGGTAATCACCCCATACCCATCCTGTGGGTGGTAGTCACCCCATACCCATCCTGTGGGCGGTAGTAAAAAGATTACAGAGGTACACGAGTCCAGGGACTGCACCTCAACATTGCAGACGTATATAAAGGGTCCAAGGACTGTACCTCAACATTACACATGTATATAAAGGGTCCAGGGACTGTACCTCAACATTACAGAGGTACGTAAAGCGTCAAGGGACTGTACCTCAACATTACAGACGTACATAAAGCGTCCAGGGACTCTACCTCAACATTACAGAGGTACATAAAGGGTCCAGGGACTGTACCTCAACATTACAGAGGTACATAAAGGGTCCAGGGACTGTGCCTCAACATTACAGACGTACATAAAGGGTCTAGGGACTGTACCTCAACATTACAGAGGTACATAAAGGGTCCAGGGACTGTACCTCAACATTACAGAGGTACATAAAGCGTCCAGGGACTGTACCTCAACATTACAGAGGTACATAAAGCGTCCAGGGACTGTACCTCAACATTACAGAGGTACATAAAGGGTCCAGGGACTGTACCTCAACATTACAGAGGTACATAAAGCGTCCAGGGACTGTACCTCAACATTACAGAGGTACATAAAGCGTCCAGGGAGTGTACCTCAACATTACAGAGGTACATATAGCGTCCAGGGACTGTACCTCAACATTACAGAGGTACATATAGCGTCCAGGGACTGTACCTCAACATTACAGAGGTACATAAAGGGTCCAGGGACTGTACCTCAACATTACAGAGGTACATAAAGCGTCCAGGGACTGTACCTCAACATTACAGAGGTACATAAAGCGTCCAGGGACTGTGCCTCAACATTACAGAGGTACATAAAGCGTCCAGGGACTATACCTCAACATTACAGAGGTACATAAAGCGTACAGGGACTGTACCTCAACATTACAGACGTACATAAAGCGTCTCGGGACTGTACCTCAACATTACAGAGGTACATAAAGCGTCCAAGGACTATACCTCAACAATACAGAGGTACATAAAGCGTCCAGGGACTGTACCTCAACATTACAGAGGTACATAAAGGGTCCAGGGCTTGTACCTCAACATTACAGAGGTACATAAAGCGTCCAGGGACTGTACCTCAACATTACAGAGGTACATAAAACGTCCAGGGACTGTACCTCAACATTACAGAGGTGCATAAAGCGTCTAGGGACTGTACCTCAACATTACAAAGGTACATAAAGTGTCCAGGGACTGTACCTCAACATTACAGAGGAACATAAAGCGTCCAGGGACTGTACCTCAACATTACAGAGGTACATAAAGCGTCCAGGGACTGTGCCTCAACATTACAGAGGTACATAAAGCGTCCAGGGACTATACCTCAACATTACAGAGGTACATAAAGCGTAAGGGGAATGTACCTCAACATTACAGAGGTACATAAAGCGTCCAGGGACTGTACCTCAACATTACAGAGGTACATAAAGCGTCCAAGGACTATACCTCAACATTACAGAGGTACATAAAGAGTCCAGCGACTGTACCTCAACATTACAGAGGTACATAAAGGGTCCAGGGACTGTACCTCAACATTACAGAGGTACATAAAGCGTCCAGGGACTGTACCTCAACATTACAGAGGTACATAAAGCGTCCAGGGACTGTACCTCAACATTACAGAGGTGCATAAAGCGTCTAGGGACTGTACCTCAACATTACAAAGGTACATAAAGTGTCCAGGGACTGTACCTCAACATTACAGAGGTACATAAAGCGTCCAGGGACTGTACCTCAACATTACAGAGGTACATAAAGGGTCCAGGGACTGTACCTCAACATTACAGAGGTACATAAAGCGTCCAGGGACTGTACCTCAACATTACAGAGGTACATAAAGCGTCCAGGGACTGTACCTCAACATTACAGAGGTTTGTAGATGAATGGTTCAGAGAACCGACATGTTGATAAATTAGACACATGTGCAACTCTTGGGTATCTTTATTGAGGAAACGTTTCGCCACACAGTGGCTTCATCAGTCCATACATAGGAGAAACTTGAAGAACAGGAGGAGAATGAGGTAATCAGTCCCTCAACCTTGAGTCGATGTGTTCAGTCCATCAATCTTGAGTAGAATACGGCAGATGAGCGGAGAAGCAGCTTATAAACCGTATGGCAGGAGAGGTGTAGCAGTCATAGGTAGTGTCACATTTGTTCAATGTGGAAGTAGGTTGTGCCCAAGAATTAGGCAAGCGAAGAATTCCTAAGTATTAAGATCCCAAGAAGTTGCAGTGTCTGATAGGTTTGTAAATGAATGGTTGAGAGAACCGACATGTTGATAAATTAGACACATGTGCAACTCTTAGGTATCTTTATTGAGGAAACGTTTCGCCACACAGTGGCTTCATCAGTCCATACATAGGAGAAACTTTATGTACAGAGGTACATAAAGCGTCCAGGGACTGTACCTCAACATTACAGAGGTACATATAGCGTCCAGGGACTGTACCTCAACATTACAGAGGTACATAAAGGGTCCAGGGACTGTACCTCAACATTACAGACGTACATAAAGCGTCCAGGGACTGTACCTCAACATTACAGAGGTACATAAAGCGTCCAGGGTCTGTGCCTCAACATTACAGAGGTACATAAAGCGTCCAGGGACTATACCTCAACATTACAGAGGTACATAAAGCGTACAGGGACTGTACCTCAACATTACAGACGTACATAAAGCGTCCAGGGACTGTACCTCAACATTACAGAGGTACATAAAGCGTCCAAGGACTATACCTCAACATTACAGAGGTACATAAAGAGTCCAAGGACTGTACCTCAACATTACAGAGGTACATAAAGGGTCCAGGGACTGTACCTCAACATTACAGAGGTACATAAAGCGTCCAGGGACTGTACCTCAACATTACAGAGGTACATAAAGCGTCCAGGGACTGTACCTCAACATTACAGAGGTGCATAAAGCGTCCAGGGACTGTACCTCAACATTACAAAGGTACATAAAGTGTCCAGGGACTGTACCTCAACATTACAGAGGTACATAAAGCGTCCAGGGACTGTACCTCAACATTACAGAGGTACATAAAGCGTCCAGGGACTATACCTCAACATTACAGAGGTACATAAAGCGTACAGGGACTGTACCTCAACATTACAGAGGTACATAAAGCGTACAGGGACTGTACCTCAACATTACAGAGGTACATAAAGCGTCCAGGGACTGTACCTCAACATTACAGAGGTACATAAAGCGTCCAAGGACTATACCTCAACATTACAGAGGTACATAAAGAGTCCAGCGACTGTACCTCAACATTACAGAGGTACATAAAGGGTCCAGGGACTGTACCTCAACATTACAGAGGTACATAAAGCGTCCAGGGACTGTACCTCAACATTACAGAGGTACATAAAGCGTCCAGGGACTGTACCTCAACATTACAGAGGTACATAAAGTGTCCAGGGACTGTACCTCAACATTACAGAGGTACATAAAGCGTCCAGGGACTGTACCTCAACATTACAGAGGTACATAAAGCGTCCAGGGACTGTGCCTCAACATTACAGAGGTACATAAAGCGTCCAGGGACTATACCTCAACATTACAGAGGTACATAAAGCGTACAAGGACTGTACCTCAACATTACAGAGGTACATAAAGCGTCCAGGGACTGTACCTCAACATTACAGAGGTACATAAAGGGTCCAGGGACTGTACCTCAACATTACAGAGGTACATAAAGCGTCCAGGGACTGTACCTCAACATTACAGAGGTGCATAAAGCGTCTAGGGACTGTACCTCAACATTACAAAGGTACATACAGTGTCCAGGGACTGTACCTCAACATTACAGATTTACATAAAGCGTCCAGGGACTGTACCTCAACATTACAGAGGTACATAAAGCGTCCAGGGACTGTGCCTCAACATTACAGAGGTACATAAAGCGTCCAGGGACTATACCTCAACATTACAGAGGTACATAAAGCGTACAGGGACTTTACCTCAACATTACAGAGGTACATAAAGCGTCCAGGGACTGTACCTCAACATTACAGAGGTATATAAAGAGTCCAGCGACTGTTCCTCAACATTACAGAGGTACATAAAGGGTCCAGGGACTGTACCTCAGCATTACAGAGGTACATAAAGCGTCCAAGGACTATACCTCAACATTACAGAGGTACATAAAGCGTCCAGGGACTGTACCTCAACATTACAGAGGTACATAAAGCGTCCAGGGACTGTACCTCAACATTACAGAGGTACATAAAGCGTCCAGGGACTGTACCTCAACATTACAGAGGTACATAAAGCGTCCAGGGACTGTGCCTCAACATTACAGAGGTACATAAAGCGTCCAGGGACTGTACCTCAACATTACAGAGGTACATAAAGAGTCCAGCGACTGTACCTCAACATTACAGATTTACATAAAGGGTCCAGGGACTGTACCTCAACATTACAGAGGTACATAAAGCGTCCAAGGACTATACCTCAACATTACAGAGGTACATAAAGCGTCCAGGGACTGTACCTCAACATTACAGAGGTACATGAAGCGTCCAGGGACTGTACCTCAACATTACAGAGGTACATAAAGCGTCCAGGGACTGTACCTCAACATTACAGAGGTACATAAAGCGCCCAGGGACTGTACCTCAACATTACAGAGGTACATAAAGTGTCCAGGGACTGTACCTCAACATTACAGAGGTACATAAAGTGTCCAGGGACTGTACCTCAACATTACAGAGGTACATAAAGCGTCCAGGGACTGTACCTCAACATTACAGAGGTACATAAAGCGTCCAGGGACTGTACTTCAACATTACAGAGGTACATAAAGCGTCCAGGGACTGTACCTCAAAGTTTTGATAACTAAACAAGTTATAAAGGTAATGAGTTATTTATGCTAACGTTAAGTTGGTCACACACACACACCCACACACACACACACACACACACACACACACACACACACACACACACACACACACACACACACACACACACAGGAGGCAGGAACCATACATAGTTTCAAGACGAGGGTTGATAAAGCTCATGGAGCAGTTAGAGGACCCAGTAGCAATTAGTAAAGAGGCGGGTCCAGGAGCTATGAATCGACCCCTGCAACCACAAATAGGTGAGCACACACACACACATCTTGAAATTCCCGTACCACAAATGTCACATTAGTTATATCTGTGTTAACTGACTTAGTATAAATAACACGCTTTTCTCTAATTAACAAAATTCCCAGTAAATAGAACTTCGGCCCTAATACTGTTTAATTCCTGGCACATTTTCTCGTCATTCTCTGGAAGTCATCCTCCCTCTTCAGCAGTCATCTTCCTCCCAGTATTAGTGTGCATTAGTTTCACCTCTGTTATTGCCATGTCATTCTCAATTCCGAAACGTTTCGCCTACACAGTAGGCGACTGAAGAAGCCTACTGTATAGGCGAAACATTTCGGAATAAAGTTGCCTAACTGTTGCCTATGTGTCTTACCTACCAACCTGTCGGTATTGTATACCATTTTGATGTTCATCTTGTCAGACACTGCAACACATGGCCTCTTGGTACAGAAAACGCCTTAGACAACCCTTCCAAGTGAGAACTGTTGGATCTGAGAGGGACCTGACCTCTCAGTGGCTACATTCTCACTACTACTACTACTACTACTACTACTACTACTACTACTACTACTACTACTACTACTACTACTCTGCACCTCTCCTTCCGACAGTATTTAAGTCTCCGCACTGTCGCTTGATCTTCAGATAGTTCCTGACTATGGAACTGAACTTCTCCAGGCTGAGGGACTGACAACCTCAAATTCTACGACTACAAGGGTGATGGACTGATTACATCGTCTTCACATCTCTACTGTTCCTGCCTATTTTCTGTATTCGACTGAAGAAGCCTACTGTGTAGGCGAAACGTTTCGGAATAAAGTTGCCTAACTGTTGCCTGTGTCTTACCTACCAACCTGTCGGTATTGTATACCATTTTGATGTTCGTCATTCTCAAACTGATGTTTTGTTTTTCTTATCGTTGTATATTCATTCCTTGCAATTCTGCTTTACTCCACATTCTCTGCATTCCTCTGTGTTCTGTATTCTTTCCTTGCTGTATTGCACGTTCCGTTGGTCTCTCTCTCTCTCTCTCTCTCTCTCTCTCTCTCTCTCTCTCTCTCTCTCTCTACTCTTCCCACCTACTGTTAGTCACTAACCTTAAATAACAAAAAAAGTACAATAATGTGACTGGAACAATACACAAATAACGTACACATAAGAGAGAGAAGCTTACTACAACGTTTCGCTCCGACTTAGACCTTCTACAAAGTCACAGTACACAAATAACCCGCACAAAGAAGAGAGGAGCTTACGACGACGTTTCAGTCCGACTTGGACCATTTACAAACTGACTTCGTAAATGGTCCAAGTCGGACCGAAACGTCGTCGCAAGCTCCTCTCTTCTACATGCGGGTTATTTGTGTATCGTTCCAGTCACGGTATTGTGCCTTTTTTTTGTTATTTAAAGTCACAGTGTTTGTCAATGATTCATTTTGTACCGAAAAGGTCATTGTAAGTTCCTCTTTCTTAATTACAAGTTACTTGTTCGTTATAAACCTTTGTGTTACCTCCAGGTATTGTCTGGTGAGGTCATCATTTCAAGGGTCGTCTGTCTAGTCAATTACTTGTCCTACCAGATGACATTCAGAAAATCTCTTATTCCTGTATAGTTCCCTCTTTTATAATCTAGTTTATTATTTGTACCTTCTCTTTTATTCACTTCCACCTCTACCAGATATTCAAAGCGGTCAATGGTTCCTTCTGGTAGCCCTATATTCAATTTATTTTTTGTCATATTTATTTTAGATGATAATCAGGTAGTGGTTCGTTCCCCTCCGTCTTGTGGGTTTTTGACTTGATGGAGCCATGAAATTGTTTACTGCTGCCTCCATCAGTTTTACTCTCCATGTTTCTGGCCTCTGTATGAATCACAGTTCATCCAGGTGGTATCCTGGTGATTGAAACGACTGAAATACCATACCACGAGCGGGGTCAGAACCTGCGATCAGAGAGTCTCAGACAATAGCTCTCTCTCCACTTTTTCGTGTTTGTGTGTACTCGGCTAGTTGTGGTTGCAGGGATCGATTCACAGCTCCTGGTCCCGCCTCTTCACTGGTCGCTACTCGGTCACTCTTCCTGCTCCATGAGCTTTATCATACCTCTTCTTAAAGCTATGTATGGATCCTGCCTCCACAACATCAATTCCCAGACTATTCCACTTTCTGACAACTCTGCAACTGAAGAAATACTTGTGTGTGTGTGTGTGTGTGTGTGTGTGTGTGTGTGTGTGTGTGTGTGTGTGTGCGTGCGTGCCTGTGCGTGTGCGCGTGTAATCTCAGCTCCTGGCCCTGCCTCTCATCATACAGTAATTAGGTTCAATCTAGTTTAACTCCTGCAAATCAAATCTTTTATTTCCTAATCCTTTATTTTAGTCAAAAATTCAATAAACAATTTTTTTTTGAGAATTCATTTGGAGTGAGTGGCGACCCACTCACACGAGACTTAGTTAATTGCTTTTCGGAACTGTCTAATATACACACGAACAGGTTTACCACGACTGGCAGAGTTAATGGCTCTGGTTGTTACATTCCAGGTCTCCCTCAGTGACAACCTCACACTGGTAGAATAATGTAACATAAAAACGCCAGGTTTTTCATGTCTGCGCACCTTTTGCGTTGCAAGTCTGTGTCAGACAAGAGTGAAAATTGTTTTCGTTCTCGGGGTTGGCATCCCTGTAGTACTGAGTCATTCAGGCTTGCCACCTGTGGTGGTGTTATTTTTTGGTAATCCTGGCACTGTGCCAGACTGGTACAAGGCTGAAACAGGTTCAGTTGTGATTTCAAGAATTTTCTCTCAGCCTCAAGACCAAAACTGTGTTGCAAGTGTGTGTCAGAAATGGAAATTGTTCTGGTTCTTGCGGTTGGCATCCTTGTTGTACTGAGTCATTCAGGCTTGCCACCTGTGGTGGTGTTATTTTTTTTAATCCTGGCACTGTGCCAGACTGGTACAAGGATGAATCAGGTTCAGTTGTGATCTCAAGAATTTTCTCTCAGCCTCAAGACCAAAACTGTTCTATTTTCCTTCCACAAAATCTCAAAGAAATTAATGAGTCAGTTTTAATTAGCAGGGGATGAAAGGGGGGGGGGGAGGAGGAGGAGAGGAAGACGGCAGTGGAGAGAAGAGAAATGGAATAGGAGGAGGAGAAGGAACATAATAACATGTACTGTATATACTAAGCATACACACTGTATATACACTATATATATATATATATATATATTATATATATATATATATATATATATATATATATATATACACTGTATACACTGTATATACACTGCATATACACTGTAAACACACTGTATACACACTGTATATACACTGTATATACACTGCATATACACTGTATACACACTGTATACACACACAACATAAGAATACTTTATACAATCTTACGACAGAGTCGAGGCACTTTTCACCTATCCACCAAGAGGAGGAGGGAGAAAAGGTGCGCGAAACGTTTCCAGTTTAAAAGAATCTGAAGTTAAAGACGTTTCTCTCTTACACAAGACCAAAACTCAGGACGAAAAACGCACACTGCTACCTGGAGTCTACCTGGAGGTTATTCCGGGGATCAACGCCAGGTGGATCAGGGCCTGATCAACCAGGCTGTTGCTGCTGGCCGCACGCAGTCCAACGTACGAACCACAGCCCGGCTGATCCGGCACTGACTTTAAGTATCTGTCCATCTCTCTCTTGAAGGCAGCCAGGGGCCTATTGGTAATTCCCCTTATGCTTGGTGAGAGGCTGTTGAGCAGTCTTGGGCCCCGGACACTTATGGTGTTTTCTCTTAGTGTACCAATGGCGCCCCTACTTTTAATTGGGGGTATTTTGCACCGCCTGCCCAGTAGGGAGTGATTTGTGTGTGAAGCTTAGGGACCATTCCTTCTAGGATTTTCCAAGTGTAGATTATGATATATCTCTCCCTCCTGCGTTCCAACGAGTACAAGTCAAGTGCTTCCAAGCGTTCCCAGTAGTTAAGGTGCTTGACAGAACTTATACGTGCAGTAAAGGATCGCTGTACACTCTCTAGATCTGCGATTTCACCTGCTTTGAATGGAGATGTTAATGTACAGCAGTATTCCAGCCTAGAGAGAACAAGTGATTTGAAAAGGATCATCACTGGCTTGGCATCTCTCGTTTTGAACGTTCTCATTATCCATCCTATCATTTTCTTTGCACTTGTAATCGTGGCACTGTTGTGATCCTTGAAAGTGAGATCCTCAGACATTACTACTCCCAGGGCCCTTACATTATTTTTCCGCTCTATTGTATGGCCAGAGTTTGTAGTATACTCTGTTCTAGTTATTATCTCCTCCAGTTTTCCATAACGGAGTAGTTGGAATTTGTCCTCATTGAACATCACATTGTTTTCCGTTGCCCACTGGAAAACTTTGTTTATATCTTCTTGGAGGTTAACCGCGTCCTCATGCAGATCCTGGTATCGTCTGCAAAGGATGATACGGTGCTGTGGATTATATCTCTGTCTATGTCTGATATGAGGATGAGGAACAGGATGGGGGCGAGTACTGTGCCTTGTGGAACAGAGCTCTTCACTATGGCAGCCTCCGATTTAACTCTGTTGACCACTACTCTTTGTGTTCGATTTGTTAGGAAGTTGAAGATCCATCTCCCCACTTTCCCAGTTATTCCTTTAGCACGTATTTTATGGGCTATTACGCCATGATCGCATTTGTCAAACGCTTTTGCAAAGTCTGTGTATATTATATCTGCATTCTAATTTTCTTCCAGTGCATCCAAGGCCATGTTATAGTGATCCAGTAGTTGTTAGAGGCAGGAGCGACCTGCCCTGAACCCATGTTGCCCTGGATTGTGCAGATTTTGGGAATCCAGGTGGTTTGCAATCCTGCTTCTTAGCACTCTTTCAAAGATTTTTAAGATGTGGGACGTCAGAGCTATTGGTCTATAGTTTTTTGCTAATGCTTTGCTGCCACCTTTATGGAGTGGGGCTATATCCGTTGTTTTAAGTGACTGTGGAATTTCACCCATGTCCAAGCTGCTCCTCCATAGTGTACTTAGGGCACGCGAGAGGGGTTTCTTGCAGTTCTTAATGAAAACAGAGTTCCACGAGTCTGGGCCCGGGGCTGAGTGCATAGGCATGTTGTCAATGGCTTTTTCAAAGTCTATCGGAGTTAGGGTAATGTCGGAAATCTGGCATACATTTATGGAGTTTTGAGGCTCATTCATGAAGAAATCATTTGGGTCGTCGATCCTCAGACCGATTAGTGGTTCACTAAACACAGAGTCGTACTGGGATTTCAATATTTCACTCATTTCCTTGTTGTCATCTGTGCAAGTCCCATCCTGTCTGAGTAAGTCCCATCCTGTCTGAGTAAGTCCCATCCTGTCTGAGTAAGTCCCATCCTGTCTGAGTAAGTCCCATCCTGTCTGAGTAAGTCGCATCCTGTCTGAGTAAGTCCCATCTTGTCTGAGTAAGTCCCATCCTGTCTGAGTAAGTCCCATCCTGTCTGAGTAAGCCGCATCCTGTCTGAATAAGTCCCATCCTGTCTGAGTAAGTCCCATCCTGTCTGAGTAAGTCCCATCCTGTCTGAGTAAGGGTCCGATACTAGATGTGGTATTTGCCTTGTTTTTGGCATATGAAAAGAAATATTTCGAATTTCTTTCAATTTCTCTAATAGCTTAAAATTCCTCCTATCTCTGCAGGAGATAGGCGTTTTAAACAGCGTTTTAAACAGCGTTTTAAACAAAACTTCAAAAAAATTCACATAAAAAGTAACAGTAACGATTTATTTAAATAACAGAACAGTAACAGCAACGATTTATTTAAATAACAGAACAGTAACAGCAACGATTTATTTAAATAACAGAAGGAGGGGTGTTAATGTTGCAGTTTAAAAACTGTAGTGTAAAGCACCCTTCTGGCAAGACAGTGATGGAGTGAATGATGGTGAAAGTTTTTCTTTTTCGGGCCACCCTGCCTTGGTGGGAATCGGCCGGTGTGATAATAAAAAAAAACAGTAACAGCAACGATTTATTTAAATAACAGAACAGTAACAGCAACGATTTATTTAAATAACAGAACAGTAACAGCAACGATTTATTTAAATAACAGAACAGTAACAGTAACGATTTATTTAAATAACAGAACAGTAACAGTAACGATTTATTTAAATAACAGAACAGTAACAGTAACGATTTATTTAAATAACAGAACAGTAACAGTAACGATTTATTTAAATAACAGAACAGTAACAGCAACGATTTATTTAAATAACAGAACAGTAACAGCAACGATTTATTTAAATAACAGAACAGTAACATTAACGATTT
>NW_027195062.1:207500-265000 GCF_038502225.1 Cherax quadricarinatus
TTTGTGCAATGTTATCCTGTAAGACACCTGTGTTCTGCTGGTGTAAACCTCTAAAACACCTATGTTTGGATGGTGGTATATAAAACAACTGTCTTCTATTTTTTTCCTCTCAAACACCAGTGACCTGCTGGAGATATCTTCTAAAATACCTGTTATTTGTTGATGTTATTCTCTAAAACATCTGTTTTCTGTTGATGTTATTTTCTAAAACACCTGTATCGCGCTGCTATCTTATAAAACACTTTTTTTTAGAGCTGGTGTTATCCTTTAAAACACCTGTATAGCATAGGTGTTATCCTCTAACACAACTAGGTCATGCTTTTAGTATCCTCAAAAACACCTGTATCTGGCTGGTGTTATCCTCTACAACACCTGTATCTCGCTGGTGTTAACTGCAACACTTGTATCTCGCTGGTGTTATCTACAACACCTGTATCTCGCTGGTGTTATCCTCTAAAATACCTGTATCTCGCTAGTGATAACCGGTAAAACACCTGTATCTCGCTGGTGTTATCCTCTACAACTTCTGTATCTCGCTGGTGTTATCCCCTAAAACACCTGTATCTCGCTAGTGATATCCGGCAAAACACCTGTATCTCGCTGGTGTTACCCAGTAAAACACATGTATTATCCTGGTGCTATCCTCCAAAGCACCTGTATCGCGCTAGTGATATCCGGTAAAACACATGTATTGTCCTGGTGCTATCCTCCAAAACACCTGTATCGCGCTAGTGATATCCGGCAAAACACCTGTATCTCGCTGGTGTTATCCGGTAAAACACATGTATTATCCTGGTGCTATCCTCCTAAACACCTGTATCGCGCTAATGATATCCGGTAAAACACCTGTATCTCGCTGGGGTTACCCGGTAAAACACATGTATTATCCTGGTGCTATCCTCCTAAACACCTGTATCGCGCTAATGATATCCGGTAAAACACCTGTATCGCGCGCCCCATGGTCCTCCCTGCTATGGTGGCAGGAAGTTCTGTGGTGTCTAATCTGCTTAAGCTTCTTTGGGAAAGAGGAATTTAGTATTCTCTGTCAGTGGACTGGTAACTTAAGCCACGTAAACATGGCTACTCAAGTAATCCGGGCAGTGAGGGGTTTTTCTAACCCACGGATAATGTGTTCCATTTCATGTTCTCTGGGAGGGGGATTTAATGGTTGGGTTTGAAGACTTTTAAAAAGGGCTTCAGAGAGACATTCCTTGCATGTCTGCGTACCACTTAAAATTTCCCAGCTCAGGTTTTTAAATATCTTAATTTTGAGATGTTAAGTGACGGAGAATGACTGGGAAATTACCCCGTGTGATGGGTGTGTTAAGTAAATAACGATGCTTAAATAATTCTTACTAGTAGTGTATAAAATACAGAGGGAAAAATACCTCTCGGTGTAAATACGCTAATACAGAGGGAAAAATACCTCTCGGTGTAAATACGCTAATACAGAGGGAAAAATACCTCTCGGTGTAAATACGCTAAGAGATGCACACCTCTTGTGGTATGTTCACTGAGAGGTAAATACCTCTGAGAGGTAAATAACACTGAGAGGTAAATACCTCTCAGTGTTTATATGGTGAGAGATGCATACCCCTTGGTCAATATACAGAGAGAAATATATTCCTATCAGTGAATATGTATATGTGTATATGGTGGTCCTTGACTTTCTGAGTTTCCCATTAGCTTGACCTCTGCATTTTTAGCTTAACCCGCCACGTGCAGCTACCCAGTGATGCCACGTGTTTCTCTTTTCCATCCTCTACCTCCTCCCCGTCTCTCACTCTCTCTTTCCTTCCCTCTGTTATCATCGATAACCTCAGGGCTCTAATGGGAATACCTCAAAAGATGTTGAGATGTACTCAACGGAGCCCCTGGGATCACACGGGTAATAATCATGGCTGTAGTATCACTTATCCCAGTGGATCACTGCTTGTGTTGCCTCCCCAATTTGATTTTGTCCCATTTTTACATATAGTGAATATAATCCAAACGGAGTACAATAAAAAAAATGAAAAAAGACAATATATAATACCAAGAGATGGAGTAGACAGGCATACCAAGAAAATAGTACCAAGAGATGGAGTAGACAGGCTTACCAAGAAAATAGTACCAAGAGATGGAGTAGACAGGCATACCAAGAAAATAGTACCAAGAGATGGAGTAGACAGGCTTACCAAAAAAATACCAAGACAGGCTTACAAAGAAGACACACGAATAGATGTAACAAGTCGTTCACCGTTGCAAGGAGTAACTTTACAAGGATGGTGACGTTGATGGTGGAAAGGTGGTCTCCTGATAATGAACTCATTATCAAGACTGTCTCCATCATCTAGCAACACTGTCTCCAAGAGCTCATCTAGCAACACTGTCTGCAAGAGCTCATCTAGCAACACTGTCTCCAAAAGCTCATCTAGCAACACTGTCTCCAAGAGCTCATCTAGCAACACTGTCTCCAAGAGCTCATCTAGCAGCACTGTCTCCAAGAGCTCATCTAGCAACACTGTCTCCAAGAGCTCATCTAGCAACACTGTCTCCAAGAGCTCATCTAGCAACACTGTCTCCAAGAGCTCATCTAGCAACACTGTCTCCAAGAGCTCATCTAGCAACACTGTCTCCAAGAGCTCATCTAGCAACACTGTCTCCAAGAGCTCATCTAGCAACACTGTCTCCAAGAGCTCATCTAGCAACACTGTCTCCAAGAGCTCATCTAGCAACACTGTCTCCTGGAGCTCATCTAGCAACACTGTCTCCGCATCCGCGGAGCATCCGCACAATTTCTTACATCCGCATCCGGATCCACAAAATAAGTTAGACATCCTCATACACATCCACATCTGCGGATATCTAAATTTTCACATCCGATATATCTCTACACTAAACTACCAAAGTCAAGGGAAGCCAGTACTGGTAATTAATAACACTATAAACAACACAAGCTTAACGATCGCGGGTAACGTAAATCACAGAGTGTAAAATACACAACCCAAACAGTGCATAAATAGTTTAAATGTTAAATTACCATTACCTGGTCTGGAGGGAGTTGAGGGTGAAGTTCCGTTGCTTTCTCCAGTCAAACACCAGGTAAACCTACCGTGATGCCACAGCTTAACCCTCACAAGAATGCTTAGTGGTAACCCACATGGAGACAAACCCTCAGAATACTCAAGGAGACACCAGTAACTATATATCTGCCCCACAGATGGCGTTATGCATGATCACAAAGGGGCCTACCAAGTAAGGCAAAAGCTGCTGGGAGTCTCCTGAAGTCTGTATAAAAGAAAATAGGAGCTGCATGAAATCTGTATAAAAGAAAATAGGAGCTGCATGAAATCTGTATAAAAGAAAATAGGAGCTGCATGAAATCTGTATAAAAGAAAATAGGAGCTGCATGAAATCTGTATAAAAGAAAATAGGAGTTGCATGAAATCTGTATAAAAGAAAATAGGAGCTGCATGAAATCTATATAAAAGAAAATAGGAGCTGCATGAGATCTGTATAAAAGAAAATAGGAGCTGCATGAAATCTGTATAAAAGAAAATAGGAGCTGCATGAAATCTGTATAAAAGAAAATAGGAGCTGCATGAAATCTGTATAAAAGAAAATAGGAGCTGCATGTTCTTTTTACTTAAGCAAACTCTGTTTCTTATCAGTCAACCACGCCTCGATCCTACAAAATAGAATTCCCTTCCATTCCAACTTTCTTCAACAGTCTCTTATGTTGAATTGTATCAAAGGTTACCGAAGTATCGGACCGAAACGTCGTCGTAAGCTTCTCTCTTTTATGTGCGGGTTATTTGTGTATCCATATACACAACACTGTTTTATTATCAAGATCTACAACTTCAAACACCTTAGTGAAAAGGCTATTAAATTCATAAGGCAAGAACTCCTCCTTGTAAAACTGTACTGAGACTCAATGTCTTCCAGAGTGTCTTGGAATTACTTCAGCTATTGATTCCATCAGTTTTCTCACCTGGAGTTTACCTGGAGAGAGTTCCTTTGGTCAACGCCCCCGCGGCCCGGTCTGTGACCAGGCCTCCTCACAGTGAAGGATACGCAAATTAGTCTATAATTCTAAGCTGAAGACCTGTCTTCTGCTTTCTTGATTGATGTTGCATTTGCCATTTTCCAATTACCTTGCAATGTACCAGTTTATACTGCTGTTGAAAACATTAGCTAATGTTATGCTACGTTACTCCATATATTCTTTTATAACCCTTGAGATCAGTTCATCAGGGCCCGGTGATTTGTCTGGTTTTGTGTACGAATGGTATACAATACCGACAAGATGAGATTAAGACACATGTGCAACCCAGATGTTGCACATGTGTCTTAATCTTGTCTGGTTTTAATCTGACAGCCATATCAGTAGTGACTTTAATCCTACATAACTTATTTTCGTCCTGACATCTGTACTTATTGATGTCCGGAATTTTGCTAGTATCTTCCAGCGTGTAAACAGAGGGGAGGACATAAGTGTTAAGAGGGGAGGACATAAGTGTTAAGAGGGGAGGACATAAGTGTTAAGAGGAGAGGACATAAGTGTTAAGAGGGGAGGACATAAATGTTAAGAGGGGAGGACATAAGTGTTAAGAGGGGAGGACATAAGTGTTAAGAGGTGAGGACATAATTGTTAAGAGGGGAGGACATAAGTGTTAAGAGGGGAGGACATAAGTGTTAAGAGGGGAGGACATAAGTGTTAAGAGGGGAGGACATAAGTGTTAAGAGGGGAGGACATAAGTGTTAAGGACTGTACATATTTCTTTGTCGGTGACATTAAGCTGACCTGAATAACTTTTAAGTGGGCCTATCATATCCTAAATTTTTCTCCTATGTACCCGAAAGAAACCTTCTGGGTTTCAACTTTAATTTCATGATGTCTTACGGCATTATTCCTTATTTTAAGGTTCTCCCTTTAAGTGGATATATTGGTTACTTAAGTATTCCTCTCCTCTTCTGATTCGCCTGTAAATGCCTCTATTTTGCTCTGAGATATTTTAATCTATTCTTTATCCATTTAGAGTCATTTTCATTTGATCTAATTTCCCTATCTTGGCAGCTTGAAAAAAGTCATATTGGCAGCCATCTGCACCTACTTAGTCCATAGGGTGACTACCTGTCAGGTCACACCAGTCGCCTCCGCATTCAAACAAACAAACACACACACACACACACACACACACACACACACACACCTAGCCAAGCACGTGAAGAAACTAGAGAAAGTGCAAAGGTTTGCAACAAGACTAGTCCCAGAGCTAAGAGGTATGTCCTACGAGGAGAGGTTAAGGGAAATCAACCTGACGACACTGGAGGACAGGAGAGATAGGGGGGACATGATAACGACATACAAAATACTGAGAGGAATTGACAAGGTGGACAAAGACAGGATGTTCCAGAGATTGGACACAGTAGCAAGGGGACACAGTTGGAAGCTGAAGACACAGATGAATCACAGGGATGTTAGGAAGTATTTCTTCAGCCACAGAGTAGTCAGTAAGTGGAATAGTTTGGGAAGCGATGTAGTGGAGGCAGGATCCATACATAGCTTTAAGCAGAGGTATGATAAAGCTCACGGCTCAGGGAGAGTGACCTAGTAGCGATCAGTGAAGAGGCGGGGCCAGGAGCTCGGACTCGACCCCCGCAACCTCAACTAGGTGAGTACAACTAGGTGAGTACACACAAACACAAACACACACACACACACACACACACACACACACACACACAAACACACACACACACACACACACACACACACACACACACACACACACACACAAACACACAAACACACACACACACATACACACACACAAACACACACACACACACACACACACATACACACACACAAACACATAAACACACACAAACGCACACAATAATAATAGTAGCAACAGCAAAACAAAGACAGCAATAATAACAGCAGCAACAAGAAAAACAATGACGAAAACAAAAACAAAGACAGCAACGAAACACAACAAATAAGAAAACCAGATGGAAGACGATCAAAGCCAAAATGGATAATAAGAACAGCAACAGAAACGACAACAAATAAAATAGATATTCAACTTAAACAAGAATAAAAACTATAACAAGGACAGCCAGATAAACTGAGATAATATTTTTGTGTTGACTGTGATCATACAGCGCTAGAAGTGTAGGTAGTGAGGGTTGATCCAAGGCAACAGAAGTCAACTCTGTCTTTCTGGATCCATAGCTCTGTAGAAGCTTCTGGACGAGAGAGAGAATGTGAGTGTAGGAGTGTGTGTGTGTGTGTGTGTGTGTGTGTGTGTGTGTGTGTGCTAGCTGCAAGAACTGTGTCAAAACTGTCAGTGGTGACAATAAGGCAGGAGGAGGTGCATTTCCTTCTTAAATCACTTGACCAAGAAAAGGCTGTGGGCCCAGACAAGTTGAGCCCAAGATTGTTGAGAAGATGTGCAGACCAGCTAGCAGCACCTCTAACTCGCATCTTTCAGCACTGCCTAGTACAGTGTAAATGGCCCTCTCCATGGAAAGAGGCAAATGTAGTCCCTGTTCACAAAAAGAAGAGCAGAGCAGAAATCAGCAACTACAGACCAGTGTCACTCCTGTCAATCACTGGTAAGATCCTTGAGACAATAATCTCAAGACAAATGACAGATTTTTTTGACTACCACTCACTACTTTGTGATCGTCAATATGGCTTCAGGAAAGGTTACTCTGCTGCTGATCTGTTGTTAAACCTCTCCACTAAGTGGCACCAGTCACTGGATGAATCCAAAGTCAGCTGTGTGGTAGCACTGGACATTGCTGGCGCTTTCGACCGGGTGTGGCACCAGGGCCTCTTAGCAAAACTTCAAGCACTGGGAATTGCAGGCTCTACGCTATGTCTCCTCAGTGATTACCTTCATGGTAGATCTCTAAGTGTAGTCCTCAATGGAACGGAATCAGCAAGGCATCCTATTGGGGCAAGCGTTCCACAAGGAAGTGTGCTGGGTCCACTGTTATGGAATGTCTACTTCAACGACCTTCTTCATCTCATCCCAGAACCACATGCATATGCAGACGACTGTACACTGACATTCACTTATCCAAGAGAAGAAATGCCAGCTGCTCTAAGCTACATCAATCACCAGCTGAGAGCTATATCAGCTTGGGGAAATAGATGGCAAGTAACATTTGCACCTGAAAAAACGCAAATGATGTTCGTCTCTAGGCACCATGATGGTAATGCTGGCGCAGTAGTAAGGATGAATGGGACGATGTTGGCACCTGGAGAAGAAGTTGATATCCTTGGGGTGAAATTTGACTCCAAACTAACCATGAAGAACCATGTTGTAAATCTTGCAAACAAGGCAGCCAGGAAGCTTACAGCACTTCGCCGTATCTCGCATCTGCTTGACAGTAGGGGTTGCAAGATCCTGTACGAGGCACAAGTACGCTCACACCTTGAGTATGCTCCACTTTCTTGGTTTGCCTGCCCCCCCTCTCATCTGCGACTGCTTGACAGAGTAGAGAACAGAGCAAGACGTCTCATCTCTCGCCTGGACCCATCCTGGATAGATCTGTCATTTCAGCAGAGCCTTCAACATAGGAGGGATGTGGGTGGCCTTACTGTTATGTACAAGGCCAATATTGTCAAAATACCACACTTGGATCCACTTCGAGGACAGCGTGAAACAAGCTTTTATGCCACAAGACGGGCAGAAAGCAGCAACTTCACTCTGGCTGTACCCTTCTCCAGAACATCACTCCATCTGAGATCATACATACCCAGGATGACTCGAGTATGGAACACATTCGTACAGCATAATGATGTCAACGAGATAACGTCAGTTGATCAAATGAAAATGCTGGCCCACAGATGGCTCCAACTTCATCCTGTTCCCTACTTGTATGTCTCATAACATAAATGCTTTCAAATGAGCTGATGTAGGTAACAGCTCTTAGCTTGCCAATAAAGTTAGGAATCCTTAACCTGTAAATAGCTGTCAATAAAGCTAGGGATCCTTAACCTTGTCAAACCCTGTGTAAAAAAAAAAAAAAAAAAAAAAAAAAAAAAAGAGAATATGAGTGTAGGAGTGTATGTGTGTGTGTGTGTGTGTGTGTGTGTGTGTGTGTGTGTGTGTGTGTGTGTGTGTGTGTGTGTGTGTGTGTGTGTGTGTGTGTGTGTGAGAGAGAGAGAGAGAGAGAGAGAGAGAGAGAGAGAGAATATGAGTGTAGGAGTGTATGTGTGTGTGTGTGTGTGTGTGTGTGTGTGTGTGAGAGAGAGAGAGAGAGAGAGAGAGAGAGAGAGATAGAGAGAGAGAGAGAGAGAGAGAGAGAGAGAATATGAGTGTAGGAGTGTATGTGTGTGTGTGTGTGTGAGAGAGAGAGAGAGAGAGAGAGAGAGAGAGAGAGAGAGAGATGAGGAGGAGGAGGGGGAGAAAGAGAGAGAGTTTGTATTTGCGTTACAGAATAATTAGGCTTAGCAACAGGAGAACGAACAAAAAAATAATTTACTGAATCAACGCCTTAACAAAAACAGAGAGTAAGGCACCTCCCTCTCAAGCACCTAAACAGTGTTCCTGCTGTCACTGCTGTCACTGCACGGGGCACATCACTAACAACTGTCTACCTGTAAAGTAAAAGGACACAAGTGCAACTAATGTGACATTTATTGTGGCAACGTTTCGCTCTCCAGGAGCTTTATCAAGCCATTACAAACAATACATGGACACAGAGGGTATATAAAGGCTCTGAGTGAGGTGCAATACTAGTGAGGTACCATTTCGATGTTCACTAGTTGCCACAATAAATGTCACATTAGTTGCACTTGTGTCCTTTTACTTTACATATTGTCGGTAATTCTACCAACTTTATTACAACTGTCTACCTGATATCGGCTGTGATTACATCAAGAAGAGTGCTGTCGAAGAAAAAAAAAAGGGGAACTGGACTGAGAGGATCACCGGTTCTTTACAAATGTTATCTCTGAACAAAGCAATGAGATCTCAGGAATGGTAAATACCCTTAAATGCTACCCACCCAGCTACTTGTATGTCAGTTCAAGTCACAAACACTTCTGTTTGTTACTTGAAAAAGCCCACTGTGTGGGCGAAACGTAGTCAATAAAGGATCACATTATACTGCATATGTGTTTATATTTCCAGGGGTTTTGTTCCATGTAGAAGACGACAGAGCTACGCCCCAGTGTCCTTGTAGATGGTTCAGAGAACCGACAAGCTGATGAGAGACTTCAGCTGGGTATCTTTAGTTTGTAAACGTTTCGTTAGCTGGTGGTTTCCTCAGTTCAATACGGAGAAGAATGGTTGAAGATCAGGAGATTGAGGTAATCAGTCCCTCAGCCTGGAGTAATTATATGGACTCCAGATTGAGGGACTGATTAACTCAAACACCGTCTGATCTTCCACCACTTTTCTCTGTATCTGATTGAGGAAGCCACTGGCTGGTGAACCGTTCGCATAATAAAGATACCCGAGTACTTCACAAGTTTCATTCATCAGTGACCTTCCTGCCTCAAGGACAAACATTTTACACACCTAACAGTTTGTTAGGTAAGACACATATGCAACAGTTAGACAACTTTATTCCGAAACGTTTCGCCTACACAGTAGGCTTCTTCAGTCGAATACAGAAAGTAGGCAGGAACAGTAGAGATGTGAAGACGATGTAATCAGTCCATCACCCTTGTAGTCTTCACATCTCTACTGTTCCTGCCTACTTTCTGTATTCGACTGAAGAAGCCTACTGTGTAGGCGAAACGTTTCGGAATAAAGTTGTCTAACTAACAACCTGTCGGTATTGTATACCATTTTGATGTTCACACCTAACAGTATACAAATATGAGCTAATCTATTAGCAACCTGTCTGCCAACATGAAGGGCTTCTTTTCCAGTGCTGGAAAGCTCACGTACACTTTTACGAACACTCGTTCTGACATTATTGCTGTTGTTGAGACATTTTTTGACGACGGGGCTCCGGTTTTTCTTTTTTTTTAATTTTTGGTTATGTCTCATGGCCAAGCAAGGTCAATAAGGTGTATCCTATACGCCCAACTCACTGATGTTACCATTCCTAATCATTACAAAAATTTTGTTCTTTAGGCTATGTATAAATCCTCGTTGGTTTAGAAAGACACGTAAGCAAACACTATAACATATTTATTAGAAAACGTTTCGGTCCTGGGACCTTAATCAAGATCCCAGGACCGAAACGTTTTCTAATAAATATGTTATAGTGTTTGCTTACGTGTCTTTCTAAACCAACTTGTCGGTATTTATTACCAAGGTTTATACCATAAATCCTCGTATCAGCATTTGCAATGTACAGGCCTCAATGGCTGCAAGTACATCTATTCAACTTCCCGATGGAAAATGTGGATTCCATTCTGTTACGACATTAGTATTAACATATAACTATTGACTTCTTAAGCTAAAATCTTGTACAGAACTGTGTAGACTTTTCTATATATATTCCAGGCACCGCCCTCCACCTACTGACGGGTGATCTATTGGAAGTCAGTTACCTGCAAATCATTGGGTTATATTGGCTCATCTGATCACAAGGCTGTTTTTACGACACTGTAGATACCAACACAGTGAAGTGAAGAATCATCTCCCTCAACCTGGCTGTGGGAGAAAGGAAACTGACCGGTGCTCTGCTCGGAGCTTGCCGCCTCCGACTGGAATGCTCTTGATTCACGAAGTCGTAATGACACGATCGCGGGTTCTATCCCCGCCCGTGGTATAGTTTAGAATATTATTCTCCACGGTGTTGATAACCAAGTGAACGACTTTCCTAAACATATCTTAAATCTCCAACATAAGAATATCCCTCGCTAGCGTTATGTAAAGAAACCATCAGATTAGTCTGGTCTTCGTTGCTGCGAGGTCGCTATTGCTAAGTACAAGGCTTAATAAGAACATAAGAACATAAGAACGAAGGAACACTGCAGAAGGCCTACTGGCCCATGCGAGGCAGGTCCAAGTCCCTACCGGCTTAAGCCAATGCACCCAACCTAGTCAGGTCAGGTCACATTGACTTAAGGGAGGAACACGGCAACCGACCTGTTAGCACAAGCTATCAGGTCTAACTCACACCCACCCACATCTACTCATGTATTTATCCAACCTATTTTTAAAGCTACACAACGTTTTGGCCTCTATAACGGTACTTGGGAGTTTGTTCCACTCATCCACAACTCTATTACCAAACCAGTACTTTCCTATATCCTTCCTGAATCTGAATTTTTCCAACTTAAAACCATTGCTGCGAGTCCTGTCTAGGCTAGATATTTTCAGCACACTATTTACATCCCCTTTATTTATTCCTGTCTTCCACTTATAAACCTCAATCATATCCCCCCTAATTCTACGTCTTTCTAGAGAGTGCAGTTTCAGGGCCCTTAGTCTATCCTCATAGGGAAGGTTTCTGATACATGGGATCATCTTTGTCATCCTCCTTTGTACATTTTCCAGAGAATTTATATCCATTCTGTAATACGGTGACCAAAACTGTGCAGCATAATCTAAATGAGGCCTAACCAAGGATGTATAGAGTTGAAGAACAACCTGAGGACTCCTATTATTTATGCTTCTTGATATGAAGCCAAGGATTCTATTAGCTTTATTGCGAACACTTATGCACTGTTGTCTTGGTTTCAGATTACTGCTAACCAGAACTCCTAAATCTTTTTCGCAATCCGTAATATTAAGATCTACATTATTTAGTTTATATGTGGCATGGTTCTTGTCCTGTCCAACATTTAGAACTTTGCATTTGTCTATATTAAACTGCATCTGCCACTTCTCCGACCACTGCATCAGTCTATTCAAATCTTCCTGGAGTGCTCGAATGTCCTCGTCAGAATGAATTCGACGGCCTATTTTGGTGTCATCGGCAAACTTGCCGATGTCGCTCTTTATGCCCTCATCTATGTCGTTTATGTAGATTGTGAACAGCAGGGGGCCCAACACTGACCCCTGTGGAACACCGCTCGTGACGCTTCCCCACTCTGATTTCTCCCCATTTATGCAAACTCTCTGCTGCCTATTTGTCAACCATGCCTCTATCCAGGAAAAAATTTCTCCTCCTATTCCATGTGCTTTAATTTTCCTCAATAGTCTCTGATGTGGGACCCTGTCAAAAGCCTTACTGAAGTCCATATACACAATATCATATTCATTACCATGATCTACCTCCTCAAATACCTTAGTGAAAAAAGTTAATAAATTCGTAAGGCAGGAACGCCCCTTTGTAAAACCATGCTGAGATTCGTTGATTAATTTATGCTTTTCAAGGTGGCTACGAACTGCCTCGGCAATTATTGATTCCATAAATTTTCCCACTATGGAGGTTAGGCTTATTGGTCTATAGTTCGAAGCTAAGGACCTGTCACCTGTTTTGAAAATAGGTATCACATTTGCCATTTTCCACTTATCTGGCACCATGCCAGTTTGTAGTGATATGTTGAAAAGATTAGCCAAAGGTGTGCTAAGCTCCTCTTTACATTCCTTTAGAACCCTTGCATACAGTTCATCAGGGCCTGGGGATTTGTTAGGTTTTAATTTATCTATTTGCCTAAGGACCATGTCACTTGTGACCCTAATAGTGCACAGTTTATTATCGTCCTGTTCTACATAATTTATCATTACTGGAATATCGCTGGTATCCTCCTGTGTAAAAACTGAGAGGAAGTATGTGTTAAAAATTCTACACATTTCCTTATCACTGTCAGTGAGCTGACCCGAGGAACTTTTGAGTGGGCCTATCTTGTCCCTGATCTTACTTCTGTATACCTGAAAGAATCCTTTTGGGTTAGTCTTCGATTCTCTTGCAACTTTAACCTCATAATCTCTTTTTGCTTTTCTAATTCCCTTTTTTATTTCTCTCTTTAACTGAATATATCGATTTCTTAATTGCCCCTCTCCTCTTTTGATTTGCCTATATATGCCTCTCTTTTGACCAATCAGATATTTTAATCTATTGTTCATCCATTTAGGATCATTTTTGTTTGATCTGATTTCCCTATTTGGAACATAATTTGACTGAGCAGCTAGAACTATGCCCTGGAAAGCATCATATCGGCAACCATCACCACCTACCTGACCCCTAGTCAGGTCATTCCAGTTCAGCCCACCTAAGTAATTTTTCAGTCCTATGAAATCAGCCAAGCGAAAGTCAGGGACGGAGACTTGATTGCCATTATTAGGGGAATTCCATGATATGTTAAAACTGAGTGATTTGTGATCACTCTCCCCAAGCTCATCATTAACCTCAAGATTATTAATTAGTGTTTCCCTACTGGCAAGAACCAAGTCAAGGAGGTTATTTCCCCTAGTTGGCTCTGTCACAAACTGCTTTAAAAAACAATCCTGGATTGTATCAAGAAAGTCACCCGACTCTAAATTTCCTGTCAAATTGCTCCAGTCAATCTGTCTATAGTTGAAATCTCCCATTAGCACAACATTTTCGTATGTAGATGCCTTACGAATTTCGTCCCATAGAAGTTTACTCACTCCCTATCAAGATTTGGGGCCCTGTAAATCACACCCAAAATTAGTTTTTCTCGGCCCTCGAGAAGCTGTAACCAAACAGATTCAGTGGCTGACGCTTCTAATTTAATATCTTGTCTAACACAACAATTTAAATTGTCTCTGACATACATCGCTACTCCACCACCTTTCCTGTTGACCCTGTCAGTGTGGAATAATAAAATTAGAAGAAGCTTCCCACTACCTATAACAGGAACTTCAAAATGCACATCTGTCGGCAAATGGAGGCAGTCCAAGACTGGACCGTCACTAAATGGGTGGTTGACCCGACAAGAAAACTGGTATCAGAAAGAGTGGGCACCAAAATTTGGTGATCCTTGATCATGGACCGATAAAATTATTCCACCTGTAAATCGGCATGATGGGGCTGTCACTACAACAATCATGAAAAAACTAATCGATGTGTCGAGCATTTTTCTGATTCACTTAAGAAAATCTATACTAGTAGCAAGAATTGCATTTAATATTAGAGGTGACAGTAAGTCAGGATGGAGTATTTTCCTCCCTAAACATCTCGACTAAGAAAAGGCTGTGGGGCCCGGATAAGTTGATCCCAGGCTTGCCGAGATGTGCAGACCAGAAGCGCCTCTACACAAATAACCCACACATAAAAGAGAGAAGCTTACGACGACGTTTCAGTCCGACTTGGACCATTGACAAAGTCACACTAACAGTGGAGCAGGACAGCTATATATAGGCAGGAAGAGGTGGTAGTAGTAGTAATAGTAGTAGTAGTAGTAGTAGTACAAGAATTGTATAGAATTGTATATAATGCCTCTGCTCGCATCTATCAACGCTGCCTAGCACAGTGTAAACGACCTTCGTTATGAAAGGTAGAACGATAACCAGCAACTTCGGACCAGTGTCATTCCTGCCATTCACTAATAAAATTAAGACAATAATCTTAGGACAAATGACAGTTGCTGTTTTTTTAACAATCTCTTGTTGCTTTGTGACTGTCAACACTATTTGAGGAAAGGCCACTCTTCAGCTGATCTATTAAACCTCTCCACCAAATATAGCATCAAGAGCTCTTAATTTGTATTGATAAAGCCACTGGATGGTGAAAAATCTACAGTAAAGATACCCAGATGTTGCACGTGTATAATTTTCATCTTGTCGGTATTGCATGCCAGTTATGTACAAGCATGTGGAGTCTCTGACTGTCTTCATTTTATATCTGCAAGAGTAGTTCTCAGTGGAGAAGAGTCCACACGACATCAATCACTGCAAGTATTGAAGATTGAGACACTTATGCAGCATATGGGAATCTTTATTCAGGAAACGTTTCGCCACACAGTGGCTTCATCAGTCCAATACAAAGAAGGCGTATGGAGAGGAGGAGAATGAGGTAATCAGTCCCTCAACCTGGAGTCGATGTGTTCAGTCCATCAATCTTGTAGAATGTACAGCATAGGGCCGTAGACGTGGCTTATATACTGTAGTGAGGTGAGGTGAAGCAGGCAGAGGCGGGGTCATAGTGGTACCATCCACTAGTCGAAGTAGGTCTTCGTCCAAAGGTTGAACAAGTGTTGAAGAATTCTTTGTAACAAGATCCCATGATGCTGCAGTGTCTGACAGTTGTGATGAATGGTTTGAAAAACCGACAAGTTGAAGATTGAGACACTTACGCAGCATATGGGAATATGCTGCATAAGTGTCTCAATCTTCAACTTGTCGGTTTTTCAAACCATTCATCACACCAGTTATGTACAAGCATGTGGAGTCTCTGACTGTCTTCATTTTATATCTGCAAGAGTAGTTCTCAGTGGAGAAGAGTCCACACGACATCAATCATTAGGACTGAAGAAGCCACTCGTGGCGAAACGTTTCCTTTAATAAATGTCCTGAACTGTACATAGGTGTCTTTTTCCACACATCAATCACTGCAAGTATTGCACGAGTGTGCACGCTCTTTATGTAATGTCTCCTTCAGTTACCTCCCTCACGTCATCCCAGAATTCCATGACTATTCAAATATTGTACTCTAACGTTCCCGTATGCAAGAGAGGAACTACCATTTGCTTTCAGGCACATTATTCTCCAGCTAACTGCTATGTCATCCAGGAAGCAACGATGGCACGTTACATTTGCTTATAGGAAGAGGCAGCATGATGGTAATACTGGAGCAATTAAAATGGTATAAAATACCGACAGGTTGTTAGGTAAGACACATGTGCAACGGTTAGGTATCTTTATTTTGAAACGTTTCGCCTACACAGTAGGCTTCTTCAGTCGAGTACAGAAAAGTTGATAGAAGCAGAAGAGACTTGAAGACGATGTAATCAGTCCATCACCCTTCATATTGTTTCAGACTTTGGAACAATGCTCTTCTCCAGACTGAGGGACTGACCACCTCAAAACTTTAAGGGTGATGGACTGATTACATCGTCTTCAAGTATCTTCTGCTTCTATCAACTTTTCTGTACTCGACTGAAGAAGCCTACTGTGTAGGCGAAACGTTTCAAAATAAAGATACCTAACCGTTGCATATGTGTCTTACCTAACAATACTGGAGCAGTTGTAACTGGAGCAGTTGTAAGAATGAATAGAAGTGTCACAGCCTAGGTGGAATTTGACTGCATAATACCAATAACGAATCTTGTGAAACATTTGCTTGCAAGATGATTTACGCACGAAATACGCCATAGTGCTTGCAGCACTAATGGGTATCATGTACCTGCTCGACATTGGTGGCACAAGAGCACTAACATCTTAGGTATGCACCACTTTCTTGGATTGCCTGCCCTAGTCTCATCTACGACTTTTGAGCAGAACAGATAATAGTTTAAGACAATTCATTTCTAACCTTGACCTTGCCTGGAGGGATGTGTCACCAAAGTAGAACATTCGACACCGGAAAGATTTAATTTATCATCAACTTGTCGGTTCTCTGAACCATTCATCTACATTCCTGTCTTACACACCAACATCTTGGGATCTTAATACAGGGAATTCTACACTTCCCTAACCTTTGGGTATGACCTACTTCCACATTGGACAAATGTGACACCACCTACGACTGCTGCACCTCTCCTGCCTACAGTATATAAGCTACTTCTTCGCACATATGCTGTACACTTTTCAAGATTGATGGACTGACTATATCGACTCAAGGCTGAGGGACTGATTACCTCAAACTACTCCTGTTCTTCACCATTCTCCTTTGTATGGACTCATGAAGCCACTGTGTGGCGAAACGTTTCCTCATTAAAGATCCCAAGTGTTGCACATGTGTCTAATTTATCAAGCGGAAAGATGTGGGTGACCTTATTGATTTGTACAAGACCAATATTGTCAAGGTATCACACCTGGCTCCACTTCAAGTGCAGTGAGAAGGCAGCTTGTATACTATAAGACGGGCAGCAAACCGCAACTACACTCTTGCCGTACCGTTCTCAAGATTATTCACTCTTAGAATGACTGGTGTCTAGAACAAGTACGTAACCTTGACGATGTCAAGTCCAGTGACCATTATTATTATTATAATCAAGGGGGAAGCGCTAAACCCAGTCCAGTGACCAAATATCTGGTCCACAGCTGCCTCCAGCTACGTTCTGTTTCCTACTTGTATATTTTATAAGTCAATGTGACCTGACCTGACTAGGTTGGGTGCATTGGCTTAAGCCGGTAGGAGACTTGGACCAGGTCAGTAGGCCTGCTGCAGTGTTCCTTCGTCCTTATGTTTTTATGAGAGTTGAGGTTAATTACAGCAATTACCTTGCAAATAAAGGTAGGAACTCTTAATATAACCTCCGTAAACACCGTTGTAGAGAGAGAGAGAGAGAGAGAGAGGTGGGGGAATGGAAGTCGCATAAGTGACAGTGGAACAAGGTATTAAAAACCAAGAGTGAAAGTGGACTAGAGTGCAGGAGAAGGTTATCTGGGAGGTAGGAGGGAGAGGTATCCCTCCATTCCTCCTTCACTCCCTCACTCCCTCATTCCCTCAAGGAAGCATGAGGATATAACTCACCTGGAGTCAAAACAGGAATATCTTAATATATTTCAACCTTTAATTAAAGCCCTTTTCAACAAAAACTTGATAAATATTCATATGTCTCTACCATTATCTTCCATTATTTCCCATTATATTCCGTAGAATTTGAGGTTGTCAGTCCCTCAGCCTGGAGAAGTTCAGTTCCATAGTCAGGAACTATCTGAAGATCAAGCGACAGTGCGGAGACTTAAATACTGTCGGAAGGAGAGGTGCAGGGTAGTAGTAGTAGTAGTAGTAGTAGTAGTAGTAGTAGTAGTAGTAGTAGTAGTAGTAGTGAGAATGTAGCCACTGAGAGGTCATGTCCCTCTCAGATCCAACACTTCTCACTTGGCTACAGTGGCTACATTCTCACTACTACTACTACTACTACTACTACTACTACTACTACTACTACTACCCTGCACCTCTCCTTCCGACAGTATTTAAGTCTCCGCACTGTCGCTTGATCTTCAGATAGTTCCTGACTATGGAACTGAACTTCTCCAGGCCGAGGGACTGACAACCTCAAATTCTACGACTTCAAGGGTGATGGACTGATTACATCGTCTTCACATCTCTACTGTTCCTGCCTACTTTCTGTATTCGACTGAAGAAGCCTACTGTGTAGGCGAAACGTTTCGGAATAAAGTTGTCTAACTGTTGCATATGTGTCTTACATAACAACCTGTCGGTATTGTATACCATTTTGATGTTCATCCATTATATTCCATTATTTTCCATTATCTTCCATTATCTACCATTATCTTGTATTTTCTGAAGACACAATTAGATCACGAAAGAGACAAACTTTTTTCCACGACTTTTCTCTCTAAGTTTTACCCTAAAAATGGCACCTTTTTGCTCCTTATGTTCCTTGTGTGGATCGTAGCATTTAGGGGTGAACCCGTATGGGCAAGTCTCCTTACACCTACTGCCCCTATTTAGCTCTCAGTAAATAGGTACGGATGTTGAAGATTGAGACACTTATGCAGCAAATGGGAATCTTTATTCAGGAAACGTTTCGCCACACAGTGGCTTCATCAGTCCAATACAAAGAGGAAGGCGTAAGGAGAGGAGGAGAATGAGGTAATCAGTCCCTCAACCTGGAGTCGATGTGTTCAGTCCATCAATCTTGTAGACTTCGACTAGTGGATGGTACCACTATGACCCCGCCTCCATCTGCTTCACCTCACCTCACTACAGTATATAAGCCACGTCTACGGCCCTATGCTGTACATTCTACAGGATTGATGGACTGAACACATCGACTCCAGGCTGAGGGACTGATTACCTCATACTCCTCCTCTCCTTACGCCTTCCTCTTTGTATTGGACTGATGAAGCCACTGTTTACCTGGAGAGAGTTTCGGGGGTCAACGCCCCCGCGGCCCGGTCTGTGACCAGGCCTCCTGTGTGGCGAAACGTTTCCTGAATAAAGATTCCCATATGCTGCATAAGTGTCTCAATCTTCAACTTGTCGGTTTTTCAAACCATTCATCACAGGTACGGATGTGTTTGCCTACTGACGGTGGTCGTATCACTGGCAAGGTGAGGCATGTGAGTCTCCTAACACCTACATTCCTTTTAACAGTACTGTGGTTTTAATAATAGGTACGAGTATCTTAGGACCCCCACTGGAGTACACCTGGAGTGGGTTTTAGGGGCCAAAGCCCCTGCGGTCCGATCCGAGACTAGGTAGATCAGGGTCTGATGAACCAAGCTGTTGCTTACACCTCTTGGGATAACCTGGAATTTACCCTCCGAGGTTAGTTATCTCAAGAAACTCATCTTCTGGCAAATCGAACTTCAAGAAAGGAGGTTATATATCGCTGGGATGGGAAAAGATCGCAATTCGGTGGCTGGAACAATTCGCAGCTAACCCACAAATCACACACGTTCAGAAACATTATCTAATGATTTGGATGGGATTTGTGGGTTTATAGCGAATTGTTCCAGCAATGATGTGACATTTTTGGTTAGTTGCGAGTTATTCCAGTCACAGTCACATCACTGTAATGTTTTTACTAGGTTGTAAATTTCTTCAATCACTGCGGCACTGTGACTTTAATGGTTAAGAATTGTTCCAGCTACGGTATTGTGACTTTGAGGTTGTGAAGTTTGTAGATGAATGGTTCAGAGAACCGACATGTTGATAAATTAGACACATGTGCAACTCTTGGGTATCTTTATTGAGGGACTGATTACCTCATTCTCCTCCTGTTCTTCAAGTTTCTCCTACGTATGGACTGATGAAGCCACTGTGTGGCGAAACGTTTCCTCAATAAAGATACCCAAGATTTGCACATGTGTATAATTTATCAGGTTGTGAAGTGATGCAGCCTCGGTATTGTGGCTATGTAGATTAGTTGTGAATTGCTTCGCCCTTGTTATTGTGGCATTGTGAGGAGGTAACTGTGAATTGTTGCATCCACAACAGTGTGAATTTTAGGGTTAATCATGAATCGTTAAAACTATGGCTTTGGTAATAGAGTTGTGGATGAGTGGAACAAACTCCCGAGTACCGTCATAGAAGTTAAAACGTTATATAGTTTTAAAAATAGGTTAGATAAATACACGGGTGGGTGTGAGTTGGACCTGACCAGCTTTTGCTAGTGAGCCTTGCTCCTTTTTTAAGTGGATATGACCTGACCTGACTAGGTTGAGTCATTGGCTTAAGCCGGTGGGAGACTTGAATCTGCCTCGCATGGGCAAGTAGGCCTGCTGCAGTGTTCCTTCTTTCTTATTTTCTTAAGACTTTAGGGATAATAGTGAACTGTTGCAGCCACGGTACTGTGAATTTGTTGGTAAGTTGTAAATTGTTCCAGAAACTGTGTTATGATTTTGAGTTAACTGTACACGTAGGGATATCTGGTGACCTGACTGTAGAAGAGAGAACGCAGGCAAGTCGTGCAGGCAATCGTTCAGGTATCTTGCACCTGCAACTGCTGCACCCAGCTCACAAAACGTGAATACAAAAAAAAGCAAACATACGTTCACCTGATGGTCCCTCGACTCTGAAAAAAAGCCTCGCAGAGATGGAAATAACTGGAACGTATAGCATTCCAGGCATCTTCCGACGCTCCAGTTATATCTTACCCAGTCACAGGAAGAGATAAAAAAAGGCTAAGGGATCTATGGGGTTGAACTTTAAGAGGGAATGCAGGAGATGGCATCAGAGAGGCAAGACGGAGAAAGGTCAAATGAGAAAAGGTCAATCATGTGCCACAGGTGGACTGTGACTGGGCAGGTTTAGAGTCAAGAGGAAAGCTTATCAATATTGATGAAAGTGTTGAAGGTGAAAGGAAGAGGTTCCATTAATTCGCATCGAAAGCACTAAACCCTTCGAGATATGTAGATATATGTAGATATGTTGCATAAGTGTCTCAATTTTCAAGCCTTTATATAGTTGAAGATTGAGACACTTATGCAACATATGGGAATATTTACTGAAGAAACGTTTCGCCACACAGTGGCTTCATCAGTCAGATACAAAGCAGAAAAGTGTAAAGAGAGGAGTACTTTGAGGTAATCAGTCCCTCAGCCTGGAATCGATGTGTTCATTCCATCAATCTTGTAGAAAGTGCAGCATAGGTATGTATGTATAATATTCGCCAAGACCGTAGTCCTGGCACTGGTCTCAATCTTGCGATGAGCATAAGGCCGGAGAAGTGGTTTATATACTGTAGTCAGGTGAGTGGAAGCAGTAGGAGGCGGAGTCACAGTGGTACCATCCACTAGTGTAAATAGGTCTTCGTCCAAAGGTTGGACAAGTGCTGAAGAATTCTTCGTATCAAGATCCCATGATGCTGCAGTGTCTGACATGTGATAAATGGTTTATGCTAAATGAGATCCTGTAAAAGAATGGTACTGTAGGCAGGAGAGGTGCAGCAGTCGTAGGTGTTATCACACTTGATCCAAGTGTTGCACATGTGTCTGATTTATCAAAGGAGATCCTCTTATTTACATTGCCTAGCATGGGCCAGTAGGCCTGCGGCAGTGCTCCTTCTTTCTTATGATCATATATGTAATAAAGTTGGTAGAATTACCGACAATATGTAAAGTAAAAGGACACAAGTGCAACTAATGTGACATTTATTGTGGCAACGTTTCGCTCTCCAGGAGCTTTATCAAGCCATTACAAACAATACATGGACACAGAGGGTATATAAAGGCTCAGAGTGAGGTGCAATACTTGTGAGGTACCATTTCGATGCTCACTAGTGGTAGTAGTAGAGGTAGTAGTAGTGGTAGTGACAAAAGTAATACAATATGGTGAACATTAAAATGGTAGAGCAATTAATTCGTACATGAGTAAAAGGATATAAAAGCTATTACTTGGGTAACATAAAAATAGGTTGGACAAATATAGACTGGAAAGAGGCAGCTTGTTTCAGTGTACACTCTCTGTAATGTGCTTGTGTAGTATAACAGGAGAGACTATGTGATGGCAGGGTTTACTGTTTTCAGGAGGATTCTTGCTAAGACTTCGGAGATGGTGAAGCTGCCGTTGTTTTGTTTAATTGTATTCGAAACAGCGATCAGTGCTGATTCGAGGCACTTGCGTCTGCGGAAATTAGTTTCTTTGATCACTAATTGTGCGTCTCTGAATTTCATGAGATGACTGGTGGAATTTCGGTGTTGTACACAGGCGTTGTTCAAGTTGTCGTTCCTACATGCGTAAATGTGTTCATTGAGGCGGGTGTCGAGGTTTCTTGCTGTTTCACCTACGTAAATCTTGTCACAGCCTCCACAGGGTATAGTGTAAACTCCTGCATTGACCGGTTCGTGGTGCTTGGATTGTGTCCTGGTTAGATCCTTTACTGAAGTGCTAGAAGCGATGGCGACTCTGGTGTTAGCTTGTGAAAGTACTTTTGAGACGTTCAGTGCAACCTGGCTGTTGGGAAGAATTATAACTTTGTTGGGAGTTGTGTTGATGCGTGGAGAATTAATGATCTGGAGAGCTCTTTTCTTGCAGTCTTTGATGAAAAAAGAAGGAAAATGTAACTCAGTGAATGTTTGGTGAATATATGTACATTCCTCGTCAAGAAACTCAGGACTGCAAATTCGGTATGCTCTTAGGAAAAACCCGATGATGATGCCTCTTTTGGTCTTGGTATCTTGACTGGAATAGAAGTGTGTGAGATCATTTTTATTGGTGGGTTTCCGATAAACTTGAAATCTTTGGTTGTTGTCTACTTTGTGAAGGTCGCCTGAATGTTTAAGATGAGCGGGGCTGATGGTCCCAAGAAGGCAGGAAACCTTTGAAACTGCAAGGAATATGAGGGCCAATCTTCAGATTGACCAACACACTGCTGAGCATATTCTCAGCACAGTCACCACAGCTAACCTTCAACAGAAGGTCAAACTCAATCGCAAACTTCAGTACCTCTGCACTAACAGTCGATGGAAGGAAATGGGACGCGAATCCCTGATAAACAACTTTTCGTCACGCACCTTAACCGACTACGAAAAACAAGCACTGAGTCTGGGACTCAAATTTACCACCAACATACGCAAACCTATCAACTCAATCTAGTTACCAGGAACCACAGACACAGTGACAGCAACTTCCAGAAGGGTTATATACAGGGCCTTCTCACTGCAGCTTTATGTGAACCTTCTTCTTCTAATCTTCCTAGACGATATATCACTGCCCTTAAGAACCTCGCCAACGACCCCAACATTATCGTCACCACCGCCGACAAAGGAGGTGGAGTCGTCATACTCAACACCAGTGACTACAACACTAAAATGATGGACCTTTTGAATGATCAATCTACATACGAACCCATCAGCACTCAACAGTGGGAAACGCTCACCAAAGATTTTCTATACAAAACCAGACAAATACTCAAACGCACTAGAGAAGGGAAGAAACTTCTGTACTTGTTACCAAGCAACCCTAAACCAGCACATATGTATGGTTTACCCAAGACCCATAAACACAATATTCCTCTCAGACCAGTCACGTCAGGAATAGGCAGTGCTCCACACAAACTAGCCGGAGTTCTTGCCAAACATCTTTCCTGCCTTATTGGGACCATCAGCCCCGCTCATCTTAAACATTCAGGCGACCTTCTTAACCGCATCCGTAACCTCTCCATCCGTAACAAGAAACTAAGCAGTTTGGATGTGACTTCCCTCTTCACAAAAGTACCTACCAAAAAAGCCATCGAGGTTCTCCGACGTAAAGTCAATCAGGACCTTAATCTTCCTCTACCTCCCGGAGATTTCGTTGACTTGATTGAACTCTGTGTTAATTTCAACTGTTTTTCTTTCAGTAACAAGCTCTACAAACAAACCTACGGCATGGGAATGGGGTCCCCCATAAGTGCCGTCCTAGCCAACTTATACATGGAAAACCTAGAGTCCGAACACTTCGCCAACATCATCCCTTCAAGCATCACTTGGTTACGTTACGTGGACGATGTCCTCGTAATAACTCCAAAACGTTTTGATGTACGGGATCTTCAGGCAAGGCTCAACGCAGTTGAACCGGCGATCCAGTTTACACTAGAAGAAGAGTCCAACGACAAGCTACCTTTCCTCGACGTCCTCATTCACAAAGTAGACAACAACCTAAGATTTCAAGTTTATCGGAAACCCACCAATAAAAATGATCTCACACACTTCTATTCCAGTCAAGATACCAAGACCAAAAGAGGCATCATCATCGGGTTTTTCCTAAGAGCATACCGAATTTGCAGTCCTGAGTTTCTTGACGAGGAATGTACATATATTCACCAAACATTCACTGAGTTACATTTTCCTTCTTTTTTCATCAAAGACTGCAAGAAAAGAGCTCTCCAGATCATTAATTCTCCACGCATCAACACAACTCCCAACAAAGTTATAATTCTTCCCAACAGCCAGGTTGCACTGAACGTCTCAAAAGTACTTTCACAAGCTAACACCAGAGTCGCCATCGCTTCTAGCACTTCAGTAAAGGATCTAACCAGGACACAATCCAAGCACCACGAACCAGTCAAAGCAGGAGTTTACACTATACCCTGTGGAGGCTGTGACAAGATTTACGTAGGTGAAACAGCAAGAAACCTCGACACCCGCCTCAATGAACACATTTACGCATGTAGGAACGATAACTTGAACAACGCCTGTGTACAACACCGAAATTCCACCAGTCATCTCGTGAAATTCAGAGACGCACAATTAGTGATCAAAGAAACTAATTTCCGCAGACGCAAGTGCCTCGAATCAGCACTGATCGCTGTTTCGAATACAATTAAACAAAACAACGGCAGCTTCACCATCTCCGAAGTCTTAGCAAGAATCCTCCTGAAAACAGTAAACCCTGCCATCACATAGTCTCTCCTGTTATACTACACAAGCACATTACAGAGAGTGTACACTGAAACAAGCTGCCTCTTTCCAGTCTATATTTGTCCAACCTATTTTTATGTTACCCAAGTAATAGCTTTTATATCCTTTTACTCATGTACGAATTAATTGCTCTACCATATTGTATTACTTTTGTCACTACCACTACCTCTACTACTACCACTAGTGAGCATCGAAATGGTACCTCACAAGTATTGCACCTCACTCTGAGCCTTTATATACCCTCTGTGTCCATGTATTGTTTGTAATGGCTTGATAAAGCTCCTGGAGAGCGAAACGTTGCCACAATAAATGTCACATTAGTTGCACTTGTGTCCTTTTACTTTACATCATATATGTAGCATTTCACTGTACTACTGCATTGTTTTAAACAGTACTGAGGGTGTCGAACCAGGTAAGAACCAGAAATAATGGATATAAGTTGGATAAATTTAGATTTAGATAGGACATAGGTAAGTACTGGTTTTCTAACAGAGTTGTAGATGCGTGGAAATATAAACACAAATGCAGTATAATGTGATCCTTTATTGACTACGTTTCGCCCACACAGTGGGCTTTTTCAAGTCACAAACAGGACTACCTGGGGTGGAAGGAAGGCGAGTATTTATAGTTCGGTTCAGAATGCTGAGGTCAGGTGAAGAATGCTGCATCTGATGATGTACCGAGTGGGGTTATAGAGTCTAAAAACTTGGGTAGCTTGGAAAGGAGATTGGATAAGTTTGTGAGCAGACCTTCTACAGTGTTCTTATGTGGGATAGCGATGAAGAAGTTTCTTGACAAGTGGTTCAGCTATGTTATAGAAGCCACTATTCTGGTTGAAGTTGTCGGATATAGAAATAAGTGATGATTCCAGGATTCTTCGGTATTGAGTGTTGTCTTCTGTGGCGATAAGTCTTGAGTTTCTGTAGTTTATCAAGTGGTTGTGTGAATTACGGTGTTGTACGCAGGCATTCCTTGTGTCGTCAGACCTGCTTGCGTATTGGTGTTCTGAAACACGTGTTTGGAGGTCCCTTGATGTTTCGCCCACGTATAACTTGTTGCAGTCATTACAAGGGATTATGTATACCCCTGCAGAGGATGGAGGCTTGTCCTGTCTACTACTGGTGATGTCCTTGATGGTCGTGGTTGTGGAGGTAGATACTTGCAGTCGATCCACCCCTCTCTCTCTTGTCTTACTTCTGTCACCTTGTCATAAAACTCTAGTAGGTTTGTGACACAGGATTTTCCTTCCCTGAAACCGTGCTGGTTGTCAATTATACACTTGTTTCTTTCCAGGTGCCCCACCACTCTCCCCCTGATGATCTTCTCCATGACCTTGCATACTATACACGTTAGTGATACAGGTTTGTAGTTTAGTGCCTCATGTCTGTCTCCCTTTTTAAAAATTGGGACTACATTTGTGAGTGTGAGTGTGTGTGTGTGTATGTGTGTGTGTGTGTGTGTGTGTGTGTGTGTGTGTATATGTGTGTGTGTGTGTGTGTGTCTGTGTGTGTGTGTGTGTGTGTGTGTATGTGTATGTATGTGTGTGTGTGTGTGTGTGTGTGTGTGTGTGTGTGTGTGTGTGTGTGTGTGTGTGTGTGTGTGTGTCGTGCCTAATAGGCAGAACTTGCGATCTTGGTTTAAATAGCAACGTTCATCTTGCCATATAAGACAAGTGAAAATTTGTGTATGCAATAATTTCGCCAAAATCATTCTGAACCTAACGAAAAAAATATATTTCACTGTGTTTGTTTAATATTAAATTACTGTAAACAAATCTAAAAAAATATTTAGTTGGGTTAAGCTAAAATAAATTACGCTTGTTGTAATAAGGTTAGGTAAGTTTTCTAAGTTCCTTTTGGTGCAAAATTATAAATTTTTACATCAACATTAATGAAAAAAATATATCTTTAAACGTATAAGAGAAAATTTTAGAAAAGACTTAATTTTAAATGAATTCTTGCTAATTGACCAGTTTTACATATTCGGCACGACATATATATATATATATATATATATATATATATATATATATATATATATGTATATATATATATATATATATATATATATATATATATATATAGTGGATAAAAAGGCTTCGAGGAAGAATATTTGGATTTCTTCCAGAAGCTATTTCAATACTTGATTTAACCTACACCTGATATATAGTCACACCTGATATATAGTCACACCTGATATATAGTCACACCTGATATATAGTCACACCTGATATATAGTCACACCTGATATATAGTCACACCTGATATATAGTCACACCTGATATATAGTCACACCTGATATATAGTCACACCTGATATATAGTCACAAAGAGAAGCTTCGGTCAGGAGTTGTTATTCTCTTATTAAAAAATAAATTAATTATATAGAGACATAAAATAAATCAAAATAATCTTGCTAATTGTTCCGAATTTCATAGTATCAGATATCATTTTTCTTGTATGGTTGGTACTTGGTACTGCTCTGTGGCGGTCCACCTCCTGGTTGGTACTTGGTACTGCTCTGTGGCGGTCCACCTCCTGGTTGGTACTTGGTACTGCTCTGTGGCGGTCCACCTCCTGGTTGGTACTTGGTACTGCTCTGTGGCGGTCCACCTCCTGGTTGGTACATGGTACTGCTCTGTGGCGGTCCACCTCCTGATTGGAACATGGTACTGCTCTGTGGCGGTCCACCTCCTGGTTGGTACACGGTACTGCTCTGTGGCGGTCCACCTCCTGGTTGGTACAATGTACTGCTCTGTGGCGGTCCACCTCCTGGTTGATACAATGTACTGCTCTGTGGCGGTCCACCTCCTGGTTGGTACATTGTACTGCTCTGTGGCGGTTCACCTCCTGGTTGGTACACGGTACTGCTCTGTGGCGGTCCACCTATTGGTTGGTGCACGGTACTGCTCTCCGGCGGTTCACCTTCTGGTTGGTACATGGCACTGCCCTGTGGCGGTCCACCTCCTAGTTGGTACATGGTACTGCTCTGTGGCGGTCCACCTCCTGGTTGGTACACGGTACTGCTCTGTGGGGGTCCACCTCCTGGTTGGTACATGGTACTGCTCTGTGGCGATCCACCTCCTGGTTGGTACATGGTACTGCTCTTTGGCGGTCCACCTCCTGGTTGGTACATGATACTGCTCTGTGGCGGTCCATCTCCTGGTTGGTACATGTTACTGTTCTGTAGCGGTCCACCTCCTGGTTGGTACATGGTACTGCTCTGTGGAGGTCCACCTCCTGGTTGGTACACGGTACTGCTCTGTGGCGTTCCACCTCCTGGTTGGTACATGGCACTGCTCTGTGGCGGTCCACCACCTGGTTGGTACATGGTACTGCTCTGTGGCGGTCCACCTCCTGGTTGGTACATGGTACTTCTCTCTGGCGGTCCACCTCCTGGTTGGTACATGGTACTGCTCTGTGGCGGTCCACCTCCTGGTTGGTACATGGTACTGCTCTGTGGACGATCCACCTCCTGGATGGTACATTGAACTGCTATGTGGCGATCCACCTATTGGTTGGTACATGGTACTGCTCTGTGGCGATCTACCTCCTGGTTGGTATATAGTACTGCTCTGTTGCGGCCCACCTCCTGGTTGTACACGGTACTGCTCTTTGGCGGTCCACCTAATGGTTGGTACATGGTACTGCTCTGTGGCGATCCACCTCCTGGTTGGTACGTGGTGCTGCTCTGTGGCGGTCCACCTCCTGGTTGGTACACGGTACTGCTCTGTGGCGGTCCACCTCCTGGTTGGTACATGGTTCTGCTCAGTGGCGGTCCACCCCCTGTTTGGTACATGGTACTGCTCTGTGGCGGTCCACCTCCTGGTTGGTACATGGTACTGCTCTGTGGCGGTCCACCTGGTTGGTACATGGTACATCTCTGTGGCGGTACACCTCCTGTTGGTACATGGTACTGCTCTGTGGCGGTCCACCTCCTGGTTGGTATATGGTACTGCTCTCTGTGGCGGTCCACCTCCTGGTTGGTACATGGTACTGCTCTCTGTGACGGTCCACCTCCTGGTTGGTACATGGTACTGCTCTCTGAGGCGGTCCACCTCCTGGTTGGTACATGGTACTGTTCTGTTGCGGTCCACCTCCTGGTTGGTACATGGTACTGCTCTGTGGCGGTCCACCTAATGGTTGGTACATGGTACTGCTCTGTGGCGGTCCACCTCCTGGATGGTACATGATACTGCTCTGTGGCGGTCCACCTCCTGGTTGGTACATGGTACTGCTCTGTTGCGGTCCACCTCCTGGTTGGTACACGGTACTGCTCTGTGACGGTTCACCTCCTGGTTGGTACATGGTACTGCTCTGTGGCGGTCCACCTCCTGGTTGGTACATGGTGCTGCTCTGTGTCAGTCCACCTCCTGGTTGGTACATGGTACTGCTCTGTGGCGGTCCACCTCCTGGTGGGTACACGGTACTGCCCTGTGGCGGTACACCTCCTGGTTGGTTCATGGTACTGCTCTGTGGCGGTCCACCTCCTGGTTGGTACAATGTACTGCTCTGTTGCGGTCCACCTCCTGGTTGATACAATGTACTGCTCTGTGGCGGTCCACCTCCTGGTTGGTACACGGTACTGCTCTGTGGCGGTTCACCTTCTGGTTGTTACACGATACTGCTCTGTTGCGGTCCACCTCCTGGTTGGTACATGGCACTTCTTTCTGGCGGTCCACTTCCTGGTTGGTATACGGTACTGTTCTCTGACGGTCCACCTCCTGGTTGGTACACGATACTGCTCTCTGGCGGTCCACCTCCTGGTTGGTACACGGTACTGCTCGCTGGCGGTCCAACTCCTGGTTGGTACACGGTACTGCTCTATGGCGGTCCACCTCCTGGTTGGTACATGGTACTGCTCTCTGGCGGTCCACTTCCTGGTTGGCACATGGTACTGATCTTTTGGGCGGTCCACCTCCTGGTTGGTATACAGTACTGCTCTGTGGCCGTCCACCTCCTGGTTGGTACACGGTACTGCTCTGTGGCGGTCCACCTCCTGGTTTATACACGGTACTGCTCTCTAGGGCGGTCCACCTCCTGGTTGGTACACGGTACTGCTCTCTAGGGCGGTCCACCTCCTGGTTGGTACACGGTACTGCTCTCTAGGGCGGTCCACCTCCTGGTTGGTACACGGTACTGCTCTGTAGGGCGGTAAACCTCCTGGTTGGTACACGGTACTGCTCTGTAGGGCGGTAAACCTCCTGGTTGGTACACGGTACTGCTCTGTAGGGCGGTAAACCTCCTGGTTGGTACACGGTACTGCTCTGTAGGGCGGTCCACCTCCTGGTTGGTACACGGTACTGCTCTGTAGGGCGGTAAACCTCCTGGTTGGTACACGGTACTGCTCTGTAGGGCGGTCCACCTCCTGGTTGGTACACGGTACTGCTCTGTAGGGCGGTAAACCTCCTGGTTGGTACACGGTACTGCTCTGTAGGGCGGTCCACCTCCTGGTTGGTACACGGTACTGCTCTCTAGGGCGGTGAACCTCCTGGTTGGTACACGGTACTGCTCTCTAGGGCGGTGAACCTCCTGGTTGGTACACGGTACTGCTCTCTAGGGCGGTAAACCTCCTGGTTGGTACACGGTACTGCTCTCTAGGGCGGTGAACCTCCTGGTTGGTACACGGTACTGCTCTCTAGGGCGGTGAACCTCCTGGTTGGTACACGGTACTGCTCTCTAGGGCGGTAAACCTCCTGGTTGGTACACGGTACTGCTCTCTAGGGCGGTGAACCTCCTGGTTGGTACACGGTACTGCTCTCTAGGGCGGTGAACCTCCTGGTTGGTACACGGTACTGCTCTCTAGGGCGGTAAACCTCCTGGTTGGTACACGGTACTGCTCTCTAGGGCGGTGAACCTCCTGGCAGTTAACCAGGTTTTTGCCCAGTGATTGTGGTAACTTAGTTATCTGTCAGTGGAGATAATGTATATGTCTTCGTTACTCGTAGCGTTGTTGATGTTGTTATCGTTATAGCTGATAACGATAAAAGTTGTGTATGAATACTGGTTGGCAAATAATGGCGATAAAATAACAGTGATATGGGTAATGATATGGAGAGATAGTGTGACGTGGGTGAGTGATAGTGGCACTGATGGTGACTCACAGGCACCATGATAGTGGCACTGATGGAGACTCACAGGCACCATGATAGTGGCGCTGATGGAGACTCACAGGCACCATGATAGTGGCACTGATGGAGACTCACAGGCACCATGACAGTGGCACTGATGGAGACTCACAGGCACCATGATAGTGGCGCTGATGGAGACTCACAGGCACCATGATAGTGGCACTGATGGAGACTCACAGGCACCATGATAGTGGCACTGATGGTGACTCACAGGCACCATGATAGTGGCACTGATGGAGACTCACAGGCACCATGATAGTGGCACTGATGGTGACTCACAGGCACCATGATAGTGGCACTGATGGTGACTCACAGGCACCATTATAGTGGCACTGATGGTGACTCACAGGCACGATGATAGTGGCACTGATGGAGACTCACAGGCACCATCATAGTGGCACTGATGGAGACTCACAGGCACCATCATAGTGGCACTGATGGTGACTCACAGGCACGATGATAGTGGCACTGATGGAGACTCACAGGCACCATGATAGTGGCACTGATGGAGACTCACAGGCACCATGATAGTGGCACTGATGGTGACTCACAGGCACCATGATAGTGGCACTGATGGTGACTCACAGGCACCATGATAGTGGCACTGATGGTGACTCACAGGCACCATCATAGTGGCACTGATGGAGACTCACAGGCACCATGATAGTGGCACTGATGGAGACTCACAGGCACCATGATAGTGGCGCTGATGGAGACTCACAGGCACCATGATAGTGACACTGATGGAGACTCACAGGCACCATGATAGTGGCACTGATGGAGACTCACAGGCACCATGATAGTGACACTGATGGAGACTCACAGGCACCATGATAGTGGCACTGATGGAGACTCACAGGCACCATGATAGTGGCACTGATGGAGACTCACAGGCACCATGATAGTGACACTGATGGAGACTCACAGGCACCATGATAGTGGCACTGATGGAGACTCACAGGCACCATGATAGTGGCGCTGATGGAGACTCACAGGCACCATGATAGTGGCACTGATGGTGACTCACAGGCACCATGATAGTGGCACTGATGGAGACTCACAGGCACCATGATAGTGGCACTGATGGTGACTCACAGGCACCATGATAGTGGCACTGATGGTGACTCACAGGCACCATGATAGTGGCACTGATGGTGACTCACAGGCACGATGATAGTGGCACTGATGGAGACTCACAGGCACCATCATAGTGGCACTGATGGAGACTCACAGGCACCATGATAGTGGCACTGATGGTGACTCACAGGCACGATGATAGTGGCACTGATGGAGACTCACAGGCACCATGATAGTGGCACTGATGGAGACTCACAGGCACCATGATAGTGGCACTGATGGTGACTCACAGGCACCATGATAGTGGCACTGATGGTGACTCACAGGCACCATGATAGTGGCACTGATGGTGACTCACAGGCACCATGATAGTGGCACTGATGGTGACTCACAGGCACCATGATAGTGGCACTGATGGTGACTCACAGGCACCATGATAGTGGCACTGATGGTGACTCACAGGCACGATGATAGTGGCACTGATGGAGACTCACAGGCACCATGATAGTGGCACTGATGGAGACTCACAGGCACCATGATAGTGGCACTGATGGAGACTCACAGGCACCATGATAGTGGCGCTGATGGAGACTCACAGGCACCATGATAGTGACACTGATGGAGACTCACAGGCACCATGATAGTGGCACTGATGGAGACTCACAGGCACCATGATAGTGGCGATGATGGAGACTCACAGGCACCATGATAGTGGCACTGATGGAGACTCACAGGCACCATGACAGTGGCACTGATGGAGACTCACAGGCACCATGATAGTGGCACTGATGGAGACTCACAGGCACCATGACAGTGGCACTGATGGAGACTCACAGGCACCATGACAGTGGCACTGATGGAGACTCACAGGCACCATGATAGTGGCACTGATGGAGACTCACAGGCACCATGATAGTGGCACTGATGGAGACTCACAGGCACCATGATAGTGGCACTGATTGAGAGTCACAGGCACCATGATAGTGGCACTGATGGAGACTCACAGGCACCATGATAGTGGCGCTGAAGGAGACTCACAGGCACCATGATAGTGGCACTGATGGAGACTCACAGGCACCATGACAGTGGCACTGATGGAGACTCACAGGCAACATGATAGTGGTACTGATGGAGACTCACAGGCACCATGATAGTGGCACTGATGGAGACTCACAGGCACCATGATAGTGGCACTGATGGAGACTCACAGGCACCATGATAGTGGCACTGATTGAGACTCACAGGCACCATGACAGTGGCACTGATGGAGACTCACAGGCACCATGATAGTGGTACTGATGGAGACTCACAGGCACCATGATAGTGGCACTGATGGAGACTCACAGGCACCATGACAGTGGCACTGATGGAGACTCACAGGCACCATGATAGTGGCGCTGATGGAGACTCACAGGCACCATGACAGTGGCACTGATGGTGACTCACAGGCACCATGATAGTGGCACTGATGGAGACTCACAGGCACCATGACAGTGGCACTGATGGAGACTCACAGGCACCATGATAGTGGCACTGATGGAGACTCACAGGCACCATGATAGTGGCACTGATGGAGACTCACAGGCACCATGATAGTGGCGCTGATGGAGACTCACAGACACCATGATAGTGGCACTGATGGAGACTCACAGGCACCATGATAGTGGCACTGATGGTGACTCACAGGCACCATGATAGTGGCGCTGATGGTGACTCACAGGCACCATGATAGTGGCACTGATGGTGACTCACAGGCACCATGATAGTGGCACTGATGGTGACTCACAGGCACCATGATAGTGGCGCTGATGGAGACTCACAGACACCATGATAGTGGCACTGATGGAGACTCACAGGCCCCATGATAGTGGCGCTGATGGTGACTCACAGGCACCATGATAGTGGCACTGATGGTGACTCACAGGCACAATGATAGTGGCGCTGATGGTGACTCACAGGCACCATGATAGTGGCACTGATGGTGACTCACAGGCACCATGATAGTGGCGCTGATGGTGACTCACAGGCACCATGATAGTGGCACTGATGGTGACTCACAGGCACCATGATAGTGGCACTGATGGTGACTCACAGGCACCATGATAGTGGCGCTGATGGAGACTCACAGGCACCATGATATTGGCACTGATGGAGACTCACAGGCACCATGATAGTGGCACTGATGGAGACTCACAGGCACCATGATATGGCTGGAACTCTAAATGACAATGACACTTAAATGACTCTATAAATGGCACTATAAATGGCACTATAAATGACACTATAAATAGCATTATAAATGGCACTATAAATGGCACAATAAATGACACTATAAATGACACACTATAAATGACACTATAAATGACACACTATAAATGACACTCTATAAATGACACACTATAAATGACACACTATAAATGACACACTATAAATGACACTATAAATGACACACTATAAATGACACACTATACATGACACACTATAAATGACACACTATGACACTATAAATGACACACTATAAATGACACACTATAAATGACACTATAAATGACACACTATAAATGACACTATAAATAACACACTATAAATGACACACTATAAATGACACTATAAATGACACACTATAAATGACACACTATAAATGACACACTATAAATGACACACTATAAATGACACACTATAAATGACACACTATAACTGACACACTATAAATGACACTATAAATGACACACTATAAATGACACTATAAATGACACACTATAAATGACACTCTATAAATGACACACTATAAATGACACTGTAAATGACACACTATAAATGACACTATAAATGACACACTATAAATGACACTATGAATGACACACTATGAATGACACACTATAAATGACACACTATAAATGACACACTATAAATGACACTATAAATGACACACTATAAATGACACACTATAAATGACGCTATAAATGACGCACTATAAATGACACTATAAATGACACTCTATAAATGACACTCTATAAATGACACACTATAAATGACACACTATAAATGACACACTATAAATGACACACTATAAATGACACTCTATAAATGACACACTATAAATGACACACTATAAATGACACACTATAAATGACACACTATAAATGACACACTATAAATGACACTCTATAAATGACACACAATAAATGACACACTATAAATGACACACTATAAATGACACACTATAAATGACACACTATAAATGACACACTATAAATGACACTCTATAAATGACACACTATAAATGACACTATAAATGACACACTATAAATGACACACTATAAATGACACACTATAAATGACACTATAAATGACACACTATAAATGACACACTATAAATGACACACTATAAATGACACACTATAAATGACACTATAAATGGCATTATAAATGACACTATAAATGGCACAACAAATGACACTATAAATGACACTCTATAAATGACACACTGTAAATGACACACTATAAATGACACACTATAAATGACACACTATAAATGACACACTATAAATGACACACTATAAATGACACACTATAAATGACACTCTATAAATGACACACTATAAATGACACACTATAAATGACACACTATAAATGACACACTATAAATGACACACTATAAATGACACTCTATAAATGACACACTATAAATGACACACTATAAATGACACACTATAAATGACACACTATAAATGACACACTATAAATGACACACTATAAATGACACACTATAAATGACACACTATAAATGACACTCTATAAATGACACACTATAAATGACACACTATAAATGACACACTATAAATGACACACTATAAATGACACACTATAAATGACACTCTATAAATGACACACTATAAATGACACTATAAATGACACACTATAAATGACACACTATAAATGACACACTATAAATGACACTATAAATGACACACTATAAATGACACTATAAATGGCATTATAAATGACACTATAAATATCACAACAAATGACACTATAAATGACACTCTATAAATGACACACTGTAAATGACACACTATAAATGACACACTATAAATGACACACTATAAATGACACACTATAAATGACACACTATAAATGACACACTATAAATGACACTATAAATGACACACTATAAATGACACTATAAATGGCATTATAAATGACACTATAAATGGCACAACAAATGACACTATAAATGACACTCTATAAATGACACACTGTAAATGACACACTATAAATGACACACTATAAATGACACACTATAAATGACACTATAAATGACACACTATAAATGACACACTATAAATGACACTATAAATGACACACTATAAATGACACACTATAAATGACACTATAAATGACACACTATAAATGACACACTATAAATGACACACTATAAATGACACACTATAAATGACACACTATAAATGACACACTATAAATGACACACTATAAATGACACACTATAAATGACACACTATAAATGACACACTATAAATGACACGATAAATTACTTAAAAATAACCCACATCTCGTTATTTTAACTTATAAGTTAAAATTAGTTACAGTAAAGAAGATATACCCAAGAAGTATACCTCGTGAGAGGGTGAGTATACACAAGAAGTATACCTCGTGAGAGGGTGAGTATACACCAGAAGTATACCTCGCGAGAGGGTGAGTATACACCAGATGTATACCTCGTGAGAGGGTGAGTATACACCAGAAGTATACCTCGTGAGAGGGTGAGTATACACCAGAAGTATACCTCGTAAGAGGGTGAGTATACACCAGAAGTATACCTCGTGAGAGGGTGAGTATACACAAGAAGTATACCTCGTGAGAGGGTGAGTATACACCAGAAGTATACCTCGTGAGAGGGTGAGTATACACCAGAAGTATACCTCGTGAGAGGGTGAGTATACACAAGAAGTATACCTCGTGAGAGGGTGAGTATACACCAGAAGTATACCTCGTGAGAGGGTGAGTATACACCAGAAGTATACCTCGTGAGAGGGTGAGTATACACAAGAAGTATACCTCGTGAGAGGGTGAGTATACACAAGAAGTATACCTCGTGAGAGGGTGAGTATACACAAGAAGTATACCTCGTGAGAGGGTGAGTATACACAAGAAGTATACCCCGTGAGAGGGTGAGTATACACAAGAAGTATACCTCGTGAGAGGGTGAGTATACACAAGAAGTATACCTCGTGAGAGGGTGAGTATACACCAGAAGTATACCTCGTGAGAGGGTGAGTATACACCAGAAGTATACCTCGTGAGAGGGTGAGTATACACCAGAAGTATACCTCGTGAGAGGGTGAGTATACACCAGAAGTATACCTCGTGAGAGGGTGAGTATACACAAGAAGTATACCTCGTGAGAGGGTGAGTATACACCAGAAGTATACCTCGTGAGAGGGTGAGTATACACCAGAAGTATACCTCGTGAGAGGGTGAGTATACACCAGAAGTATACCTCGTGAGAGGGTGAGTATACACAAGAAGTATACCTCGTGAGAGGGTGAGTATACACAAGAAGTATACCTCGTGAGAGGGTGAGTATACACAAGAAGTATACCTCGTGTGAGGGTGAGTATACACCAGAAGTATACCTCGTGAGAGGGTGAGTATACACCAGAAGTATACCTCGTGAGAGGGTGAGTATACACAAGAAGTATACCTCGTGAGAGGGTGAGTATACACAAGAAGTATACCTCGTGAGAGGGTGAGTATACACAAGAAGTATACCTCGTGAGAGGGTGAGTATACACAAGAAGTATACCTCGTGAGAGGGTGAGTATACACCAGAAGTATACCTCGTGAGAGGGTGAGTATACACCAGAAGTATACCTCGTGAGAGGGTGAGTATACACCAGAAGTATACCTCGTGAGAGGGTGAGTATACACCAGAAGTATACCTCGTGAGAGGGTGAGTATACACATGAAGTATACCTCGTGAGAAGGTGAGTATACACAAGAAGTATACCTCGTGAGAGGGTGAGTATACACCAGAAGTATACCTCGTGAGAGGGTGAGTATACACCAGAAGTATACCTCGTGAGAGGGTGAGTATACACAAGAAGTATATAAATCGTGAGAGGGTGAGTATACACCAGAAGTATACCTCGTGAGAGGGTGAGTATACACAAGAAGTATACCTCGTGAGAGGGTGAGTATACACCAGAAGTATACCTCGTGAGAGGGTGAATATACACCAGAAGTATACCTCGTGAGAGGGTGAGTATACACCAGAAGTATACCTCGTGAGAGGGTGAGTATACACCAGAAGTATACCTCGTGAGAGGGTGAGTATACACCAGAAGTATACCTCGTGAGAGGGTGAGTATACACCAGAAGTATACCTCGTGAGAGGGTGAGTATACACCAGAAGTATACCTCGTGAGAGGGTGAGTATACACAAGAAGTATACCTCGTGAGAAGGTGAGTATACACAAGAAGTATACCTCGTGAGAGGGTGAGTATACACCAGAAGTATACCTCGTGAGAGGGTGAGTATACACCAGAAGTATACCTCGTGAGAGGGTGAGTATACACAAGAAGTATAAATCGTGAGAGGGTGAGTATACACCAGAAGTATACCTCGTGAGAGGGTGAGTATACACAAGAAGTATACCTCGTGAGAGGGTGAGTATACACCAGAAGTATACCTCGTGAGAGGGTGAGTATACACCAGAAGTATACCTCGTGAGAGGGTGAGTATACACCAGAAGTATACCTCGTGAGAGGGTGAGTATACACCAGAAGTATACCTCGTGAGAGGGTGAGTATACACCAGAAGTATACCTCGTGAGAGGGTGAGTATACACCAGAAGTATACCTCGTGAGAGGGTGAGTATACACCAGAAGTATACCTCGTGAGAGGGTGAGTATACACCAGAAGTATACCTCGTGAGAGGGTGAGTATACACCAGAAGTATTCCTCGTGAGAGGGTGAGTATACACCAGACGTATACCTCGTGAGAGGGTGAGTATACACCAGAAGTATACCTCGTGAGAGGGTGAGTATACACCAGAAGTATACCTCGTGAGAGGGTGAGTATATACAAGAAGTATACCTCGTGAGAGGGTGAGTATACACAAGAAGTATACCTCGTGAGAGGGTGAGTATACACAAGAAGTATACCTCGTGAGAGGGTGAGTATACACCAGAAGTATACCTCGTGAGAGGGTGAGTATACACAAGAAGTATACCTCGTGAGAGGGTGAGTATACACAAGAAGTATACCTCGTGAGAGGGTGAGTATACACAAGAAGTATACCTCGTGAGAGGGTGAGTATACACCAGAAGTATACCTCGTGAGAGGGTGAGTATACACCAGAAGTATCCCTCGTGAGAGGGTGAGTATACACAAGAAGTATACCTCGTGAGAGGGTGAGTATACACCAGAAGTATACCTCGTGAGAGGGTGAGTATACACCAGAAGTATACCTCGTGAGAGGGTGAGTATACACAAGAAGTATACCTCGTGAGAGGGTGAGTATACACAAGAAGTATACCTCGTGAGAGGGTGAGTATACACAAGAAGTATACCTCGTGAGAGGGTGAGTATACACAAGAAGTATACCTCGTGAGAGGGTGAGTATACACAAGAAGTATACCTCGTGAGAGGGTGAGTATACACAGGAAGTATACCTCGTGAGAGGGTGAGTATACACCAGAAGTATACCTCGTGAGAGGGTGAGTATACACAAGAAGTATACCTCGTGAGAGGGTGAGTATACACAAGAAGTATACCTCGTGAGAGGGTGAGTATACACAAGAAGTATACCTCGTGAGAGGGTGAGTATACACAAGAAGTATACCTCGTGAGAGGGTGAGTATACACAAGAAGTATACCTCGTGAGAGGGTGAGTATACACAAGAAGTATACCTCGTGTGAGGGCGAGTATACCCTAGAAATATACCTCGTGAGAGGGTGAGTATACCCAAAAAATATACCTCGTGAGAGGGTGAGTATACACAAGAAGTATACCTCGTGAGAGGGTGAGTATACCCTAGAAATATACCTCTTGAGAGGGTGAGTATACACCAAAAGTATACCTCGTGAGAGGGTGAGTATACACAAGAAGTATACCTCATGAGAGGGTGAGTATACACCAGAAGTATACCTCGTGAGAGGGTGAGTATACACAAGAAGTATACCTCGTGAGAGGGTGAGTATACACAAGAAGTATACCTCGTGAGAGGGTGAGTATACACAAGAAGTATACCTCGTGAGAGGGTGAGTATACACAAGAAGTATACCTCGTGAGAGGGTGAGTATACACAAGAAGTATACCTCGTGAGAGGGTGAGTATACACAAGAAGTATACCTCGTGAGTGGGTGAGTATACACAGGAGGTATACCTCGTGAGAGGGTGAGTATACACCAGAAGTATACCTCGAGAGAGGGTGAGTATACACAAGTATACCTCGTGAGAGGGTGAGTATACACAAGAAGTATACCTCGTGAGAGGGTGAGTATACACAAGAAGTATACCTCGTGAGAGGGTGAGTATACACAAGATGTATACCTCGTGAGAGGGTGAGTATACACCAGAAGTATACCTCGTGAGAGGGTGAGTATACACAAGAAGTATACCTCGTGAGAGGGTGAGTATACACAAGAAGTATACCTCGTGAGAGGGTGAGTATACACAGGAAGTATACCTCGTGAGAGGGTGAGTATACACCAGAAGTATACCTCGTGAGAGGGTGAGTATACACAAGAAGTATACCTCGTGAGAGGGTGAGTATACACAAGAAGTATACCTCGTGAGAGGGTGAGTATACACAAGAAGTATACCTCGTGAGAGGGTGAGTATACACAAGAAGTATACCTCGTGAGAGGGTGAGTATACACCAGAAGTATACCTCGTGAGAGGGTGAGTATACACCAGAAGTATACCTCGTGAGAGGGTGAGTATACACCAGAAGTATACCTCGTGAGAGGGTGAGTATACACCAGAAGTATACCTCGTGAGAGGGTGAGTATACACGTGGAAAAGTGCCCAAGACTGCCCCTGCCTAGTATAGGCCAGTAGGCCTACAGCAGTGTTCCTCCGTGTTCATGTTCTAATTAAAATCATTAATGAGGAACTAATAGCAATGATAATTATGAATCTTTGTTATCTTACTGCATTACTCTGTTAACCTTTCTTGAGTTAACCTCAGTTAACTCCCCATTCCCCTTCGTGGTTAATTATCTACTATATACCTAGGTTATTAACCCAGGCTTACTTAACATTAATGTTAATAATGACAATCAATAATAATAATAATTTTATTATTATTATTATTATATAATGATTATAATTATGATAAAGTTTGGTCTGGTAGCACACTGTTATTTTTATTATTATTAGTGATATTATTATTATTATTATTATTATTATTATATAATGATTATAATTATGATAAAGTTTGGTCTGGTAGCACACTGTTATTATTATTATTATTAGTGATATTATTATTATTATTATTATTATTATTATTATTATTATTATTATTATTATATAATGATTATAATTATGATAAAGTTTGGTCTGGTAGCACACTGTTATTTTTATTATTATTAGTGATATTATTATTATTATTATTTTTATTATTATTATTATTATTATTATATAATGATTATAATTATGATAAAGTTTGGTCTGGTAGCACACTGTTATTTTTATTATTATTAGTGATATTATTATTATTATTATTATTATTATTATTATTATTATTATTATTATTATTATATGATGATTATAATTATGATAAAGTTTGGTCTGGTAGCACTCTACCTGTCTGGGTGAATGAGTGGGTATGGACATCTATGTGGATGTATAGATACCCAGGCGGGTATCTGACTCTCAGACGAGGGTAAACAAGTATCCAGGCGGGTACGTAGCACACTGAAGCGGGTAACTAACTCCCTGCAGTGGGTATTTAGATATCCTGGCGGGTATGTAACTCAGAGAAGCGGGTAGCTGCCCACTGGACGGGCAGGGAAGTACGGGCCATTACCTTCACACAATACCCATCTCCTGGTGTCGGTACCACTGACTCAACACAAGAAAAGACTCGGACCGTGGTCTTTATGGTCTTTCTGTGGTCACCGGTGGACCAGACGGGTTTACACCTTCCAAAATAACTTCCCCAAAAAATATTCGTAACAGAATTTAATATTTTTTTTAAATATATTCGAGAATGAAAAAAAAAATTAATCGTATTTATAAAGATATATTGTGGACCCCCCCCCTTTAAGGTTTTTTTTTAATTTGCATACAATTAACATTACAAACATGTTAAATCTGAAAACAATTAACATTGCAAGCATGTTAAATAATCTGAAAACAATTAACGTTGCAAATGTGTTAAATTTGTAAACAATTAACATTGCAAACATGTTAAATAATCTGAAAACAATTAACGTTGCAAATGTGTTAAATTTGTAAACAATTAACATTGCAAACATGTTAAATAATCTGAAAACAATTAACGTTGCAAATGTGTTAAATTTGTAAACAATTAACATTGCAAACATGTTAAATAATCTGAAAACAATTAACGTTGCAAGCATGTTAAATATTGTTAAAACAATTAACATTGCAAGCATGTTAAATCTGAAAACAATTAACGTTGCAAGCATGTTAAATATTGTGAAAACAATTAACATTGCAAGCATGTTAAATAATCTGAAAACAATTAACATTGCAAGCATGTTAATTATTGTGAAAACAATTAACATTGCAAGCATGTTAAATCTAAAAACAATTAACATTGCAAGCATGTTAAATATTGTGTAAACAATTAACATTGCAAGCATGTTAAATCTGAAAACAATTAACATTGCAAGCATGTTAAATATTGTGTAAACAATTAACATTGCAAACATGTTAAATAATCTGAAACAACTAACATTGCAAGCATGTTAATTATTGTGAAAACAATTAACATTGCAAGCATGTTAAATAATCTGAAAACAATTAACATTGCAAGCATGTTAATTATTGTGAAAACAATTAACATTGCAAGCATGTTAAATCTGAAAACAATTAACATTGCAAGCATGTTAAATATTGTGTAAACAATTAACATTGCAAGCATGTTAAATCTGAAAACAATTAACATTGCAAGCATGTTAAATATTGTGAAAACAATTAACATTGCAAACATGTTAAATAATCTGAAACAACTAACATTGCAAGCATGTTAATTATTGTGAAAACAATTAACATTGCAAGCATGTTAAATCTGAAAACAATTAACATTGCAAGCATGTTAAATATTGTGTAAACAATTAACATTGCAAGCATGTTAAATCTGAAAACAATTAACATTGGAAGCATGTTAAATATTGTGTAAACAATTAACATTGCAAACATGTTAAATAATCTGAAACAACTAACATTGGAAGCATGTTAATTATTGTGAAAACAATTAACATTGCAAGCATGTTAAATCTGAAAACAATTAACATTGCAAGCATGTTAAATATTGTGTAAACAATTAACATTGCAAGCATGTTAAATCTGAAAACAATTAACGTTGCAAATATGTTAAATTTGTAAACAATTAACATTGCAAACATGTTAAATAATCTGAAACAACTAACATTGCAAGCATGTTAAATAATTTGAAAAAAAAAAATTAACATTGCGAGCATGTTAAATAATTTTAAGGAATATCCAGCATGGAAAAATAAACTGATAAGCAGTATAATGTGATCCTTTATTGACAACGTTTCGCCCACACAGTGAGCTTTACCAAGTCACAAACAAACCTACTTGGGTGAAAAGTACGTGAGTATTTATAGGATGGAGTCAGGTAGAGAATGTTGCAAGTAACAGTCATCCTCATCCTTCCTTCGTGGTGTCTAATCCTTTGTTGCAAAAGGATAGGTGAAAATGGTTCCAACACCTTTGCTGGAACAATTCACAACTAACCAGTTGGTAAAATAAATTACAGCTGAATCACACAGTCACAATTCCGTTGCTGGAACAATTCACAACTAACCAGTTGGTAAATTAAATTACAGCTGAATCACACAGTCACAATTCCGTTGCTGGAACAATTCACAACTTACCAATAGTTATAATAATTTGACTGCAAAAAAGTCCCAAGAAATCCATACAAGTCACAATTCTGTGACTGGAACAATTTACAATTAACCCTCAAAGTCACAATACCGTGGTTACAAAGGTTTACAACGAAGCTATGAATCCATCATACCGTGGATGGAATAATTAAAAAGTAACCCACAATCACAATATTGTGAAACAAACCATGAACTACACAGTCACAATATTGTGAAACAAACCATGAACTACACAGACACAATATTGTGAAACAAACCATGAACTACACAGTCACAATATTGTGAAACAAACCATGAACTACACAGACACAATATTGTGAAACAAACCATGAACTACACAGACACAATACTGTGAAACAAACCATGATCTACACAGTCACAATACTGTGAAACAAACCATGAACTACACAGTCACAATATTGTGAAACAAACCATGAACTACACAGTCACAATACAGTTGCTGGTACAATTCACTTCGATTCCACAGTCACAGTAACCCGTGTGGCACAAATCACGACTCACAACAATCACAGTTCCGATGATAGGTAAAGGGATACAGATGCAACTAATGTGACATTTTATTTTGGCAACGTTTCGCTCTCCATGAGCGAACAAAACTCCTGGAGAGCGAAACGTTTCCGTAATAAAATGCCACATTAGTTGCTTCTGTGTCCATTTACCTTATATTTTGTCGGTAATTCTACCATTATTAATAGTTCTGAAGTTGGAACAATTCGCAACTAGCCGACAAGGTTACAATACCTTATTGTTCACCCTCAGGGTAAGAGTGAACAATCTGTTACAATACTGTCTTTGTCGGTATGTTCACTCACAGAATGAGTGCCACTGTTCACTGCTGTTTATTCACGTGATAATTGGCACTGCCTAATTCATTGTAAAATCTGAGATCAAATTTCTGTGTGATCCCTCCTATTTCTTGTGAAAAGGCAAAGGACTGGCCTAAGTAGATTTACACCCTGCAGTAAATCTTCATTTCGGGCCTAAACCAGCCTAAAACATCTCAGTCAAAAGCCCAAACTGGTCTAAAAACATCTCGGTCAATAGATCAATCTTCTTCCGCCCCATAGAACATGTTTGGGGTCCTGACCCTCTCGGATATACCATAACTTAAACAGTTTTCCAACTTCAAAGTTCTTTGTTGCCCTCACTCAGATTCGGAATTTGAGAGGATTTCTTCTTTAGGTCGTCGTGGTTAAAAATACGTGTAGAAAATAGATTTGGGTTTGAAAAGCGTAGTCCTTGACGTTCGTGCGTAATAAGTGGCTTATTGTAGCGTGTTGTGGATGCTTATTACAAAGTACTTTCGATGTTAGTGATTCAAGAAAGTCTTCCAGAGAGGTCTGCCGTTGACCAGCTCCTAGGTGGGTCCTACAGGGTGAATATGATAGGTAAGATATATGTGTTGATATGTAAGATGCATGTGAAACAGTTAGGTATCTTAATTCCAAAACGTTTCGCCTACACAGTAGGCTTCTTCAGTACTCTGTACTTCTCTTAACCCTACAGGGTTAAGTTCATATATGACAGGACGCTGGATCAATTATCACGTGATGAGAGAGACGTTGGCAAGTGTCCAGTAACCCACATGATTCACAGTAATTAGGTATATCTGTGTTGATCGACTGAAGGCGTCATAGGTACGGGCTGTGTGTACACTTCCATCCACTGTAGTGTAATATTTTTGTACTTCATGTACCTGGGTGTTAGTGAATTGCTCTGTGTTGCATCCTGGGGCACAGATCCGATGGTCACTATCATTATTATTATTATTATTGTTATTATTATTATTATTATTATTATTATTATTATTAGCCTACAAGAGTTACAGAGACTAGTGTTTCTCTACTAGACCACATCTGGACCAACACCATATCCCCCTTAAGATCAGACATAATCACAGATAATACCACAGACCACTACCCTACCTTCCTCATAACAAACCTTGGCAAATTACCCCTAGACACTACTAAAGTGACTTTCAGACTTCAAAATGAGGCAGCTATCAATAACTTCACAGCAGCAGTGACAAACATTGACTGGCACACTGAGCTAGAAATCTATACAGATAATGACGAATGTATTAATAATTTTCTAAAAAAGACCCATACCTCTATAACAAGCACTGCCCTAAAAAAACTAAACAGATGACAGCTAAGAGACTGAACAGTCCCTGGCTAACACCCAGCATCCTCAAATCCATAAATACAAAGCACCTATACGAAAAACAGTACAGAATGGGTCACATAACCAGAGACCAAACAAAACGTTACTCGTCAATCCTAACCAACCTAATAAGAAGGGCTAAAAAATTGTATTATGAGAACAGATTATCCAACTTACGAGGTGACATAAAAAAGACCTGGAAAACCCTATCAGAAATACTAGGAACAAAAAAGATAACACGAAATAGCGAAATTGAATTAACAAAACCAGATGAACCCCAATTCCCACCAACTGAAACAGCAAACAGACTCAATGATTTCTTCTCCATTATAGGAAAAAGACCTTGCCAATAAAATCCCAAGCTCAGGTACCCCACCCAATGACTACCTCACTGGCAACTACCCGAACACACTGTTCCTAGCTCCGACTAACCCAACTGAAGTCTCCCTTATTATCAACAAACTAAAAAACAAGACAGGAGATTTAAATACCTTACCACCCATTATATACAAAAAAGTGTCACAAGTGCTATCACCAATCATTGCAACACTTTAACAAATCCATAGAAGCCTCTACCTTCCCTACAGTTCTCAAAATAGCAAGGGTCACCCCGATCCATAAAGGAGGAGACCAAACAGACTTGAATAACTATAGGCCAATATCCAACTTATACCCTCTCTCTAAAATCTTTGAAAAATTAATCCATAAGCGTATCTATTCCTACCTAATCTCCCACAACATACTCAACCCCTGTCAATTTGGGTTCAGGCCTAATAAAAATACTAATGATGCTATTATCCACATGCTAGAACATATTTATACAGCAATAGAGAAAAAAGAAGTCCCACTGGGGATCTTCATTGACTTACGTAAAGCTTTCGATCCAGTTGACCATGACTTGCTCCACATAAAACTGTCGCACTATGGTATAAGAGGGCACTCCCTCAACTACCTCAAGTCATACCTCAGCAACAGAAGCCAATATGTGTACACAAACGGGGCAAACTCTTCCGCACAGCCAATTACAGTTGGTGTCCCACAGGGAAGTGTCCTAGGCCCTCTTCTCTTTCTCATATACATAAATGACCTACCAAATGCATCACAACTACTCAAACCCACACTATTTGCAGATGACACTACATACGTCTACTCTCACCTGAGTCCAGTCACGCTAGCCAATACTGTAAATACCGAATTACAGAAAATATCAACCTGGATGAGGACCAACAAACTTACTCTAAACATTGACAAAACTTACTACATTCAGTTTGGTAACAGAGCTACAGATGTGTCTCTTAACATAATGATAAATGAATCACCTATCACAAAACTCACAGAGGGAAAATTCTTAGGAATCCACCTTGATAATAGACTCAAATTTCAAACACATATACAAAAAATTTCCAAAAAAAATTCCAAGACCGTAGGCATACTATCGAAGATACGGTACTATGTTCTACAGTCAGCCCTCCTGGCCCTATATCACTCACTTATTTACCCCTATCTCACCTATGGAATTTGTGCATGGGGCTTAACAACAATAAACCATCTCAGGCCACTAATCACCCAACAAAAGGCTGTAGTCAGAATGATAACAAATTCTCACTACAGACAGCACACTCCACCACTATTCAAAATTCTAAACCTACTCACAATGCAAAACATCCATACTTATCACTGCACCTACTACATACATAGAACACTTAACTCTGATATTAACCCTCCCCTCAAACATCTCCTTACCAACCTCAACAGAACACATGACCATAACACAAGGCACAGATCACTCTTTGGTGTTCCTCGTGTCCATCGCACGTTATGCAAAAACTCAATGCACATAAAAGGCCCTAAAATCTGGAACTCATTACCTGTGAATATAAAAGAAACACTGTTTATAAATTCAAGTCTCTTCTCAAAAATCACTTACTCACCCACAACTAAATAAATACTGAATAATTGTATCTCATAAATTGCATCTCATATATGTATCTCATTATTGTATCTCATAAATGTCAACCTGTGACCCAATCAAACTTTGTTACTATTTAATTACATTACCTAACACAATACTCCATTCTCCTGATTACACAGCAACACAGTAATGACCATATGACCTGTCTTTGTAATACTCATTTGTACTAAATTCTTATCTGTTTTACAATAATTTTTGTACCACTGAATATATCATTGCTTAATTAATCTTAAGTTAATTTTAAGCCTGCCCATAATGCTCTGCATACAAGTGGCTTTGGCATGATGCACTTCAAAAATTGTATTCCTTGTACTTCTCTGTATCATGTTCAAATTAATAAATGAATAAATAAATAAACTGGGGTTGTAAAAAACGTGAACGCTAGAGGGTTGGGGAGAGACGTGGTATTAAAAGACAACCATTGTTATTAATACAAAGTTTGATTGTTAAATTAGACACATGTGCAATTCTTGGGCATCTTTATTGAGGAAACGTTTCGCAACACAGTGGCTTCATCAGTCCATAGAAAGGATAAACTTGAAGAACAGGAGGAGAATGAGGTAATCAGTCCCTCAACCTTGAGTCGATGTGGTCAGTCCATCAGTCTTGAATAGAATACGGCATATGAGCGGAGAAGCAGCTTATATACCGTTCATCTACAATACAAAGTTTGAGTTGCCATAGTTGCTACACGTATTTTTGGGAGACTAAATGGAAGATGCAAAGGTTGGTAGACCAATTTTGGAGGATATGTAAAATATGGAAATAAAAAGAGAGCGTAGGAAAAAGTAAGTTGTTAGGTAAGACACATATGCAACAGTTAGACATCTTTATTCCGAAACGTTTCGCCTACACAGTAGGCTTCTTCAGTCGAATACAGAAAGTAGGCAGGAACAGTAGAGATGTGAAGACGATGTAATCAGTCCATCACCCTTAAAGTCGTAGAATTTGAGGTTGTCAGTCCCTCGGCCTGGAGAAGTTCAGTTCCATAGTCAGGAACTGTGTAGGCGAAACGTTTCGGAATAAAGATGTCTAACTGTTGCATATGTGTCTTACCTAACAACCTGTCGGTATTGTATACCATTTTGATGTTCAAAAAGTAAGTTGATGAGGGTAAGAGAAATTTAGGTAATGAAAAACAGGGAGGTATTAAAGAAAGTAAATGCTTTCAGATATTTGCTAGTGGACTTGTCGGTTTCCAGATCTATGAAAAATGAGGTGACCCGTAGATGAGGGGTAAAGATGAGTGGTGTAATGAGGCATTAATGGGGACAACGAACGTTATCCATTGATGCAAAAAGGGGAATGTTCCAAAGTATAATGGTACACTCTTATAGGTGAGAAACATGGGTTTTAAACATTGCAGAGAGAAGGATGAGGCTGGAGGCAGCGAAGATGTCGTGTCTGAGGGCAGTGTGTGATGTTATTATGTAGAGAATTCATAGCTGGAGATAAGAAGGTGTGGGGTTATGAAGAGTATTATTCTGAGGGTTGAGAAGGGGTTGTTGAGGTAGATTGGATATTTAAAGAGGTTGGAGCAAGATAGTGTGACTAGGAGGGTGTATAAATCTGTGGCGAAAAGAAAGAGCACGGAAGGTTCTAGGTAAGAATGGTGGGAGGGGGATAAAGGAGGTTTTATGTGAAAGTGGCTTGGGCATCCAACAGGCTTGTGTGAGAGTGAAAAATATGAGTAAGTGAATGCAAGTGTTTTTTTTTTTTTATTATTTGACGTGCTGTTGGAGTGTGAGCAATGTAACATTAATGAAAGGATTCTGGGGGAACTGGTCAGATGGGCTCGAGTCCTGGAGGTGGGAAATACAGTGTCTGCACTCTGCAGGAGGGGTAAGGATGCTGCGGAATGGGGGGGGGGGTAATCTCAACTGTGATGTCAGCAGATTTCTGGGAAGATAGTGACTGTATGAATCATAGTGAAAGTTTTTCTTCTTCTCTCGAGTCACCATTCCTCTGTTAAAAAATATTACCATTAAAATTATTATTTTATATTATTATTATAATTATTATTATTATTATTATTATTATTAATTTTATATTAAATATTTGTTATTATTATATTCATGGAATACTCTAAGACCGTACTGGCATTTAAGGTATGGTTGATGAAAGGTGATTATGTTTAATCCATGTGGATGGTAGCTCCATGTCCTTGAATGAAAAGCCCATCCCCACACTTCTTGACATCTTTGGATAATCGCAATAAACACAAAAGGATAAAAATTCGTCGACAATTTTCTTCTCTGGTTGAAGCACATAAAACAATCTGACCTGACCTGTTGACCTGGCCTCTTGACCTGACCTGTGACCTTCAGTGTAGTGAGAGTCAGGTTTTTCCCCAACCACCAACACAATAGATCAGGTTCCTGGTTCATGCCGGCGAAACATTAAAAAAAGTTATCTCTGATAAAAGTCGCGGCCTCTGGTAGGCAGAGTCAATGCCTGACCAGACACCTTCACCCTCTACCAATATTCTCATTAACCAGACACCTTCACCATCTACCAATATTCTCATTAACCAGACACCTTCACCCTCTACCAATATTCTCATTAACCAGACACCTTCACCATCTACCAATATTCTCATTAACCAGACACCTTCACCATCTACCAATATTCTCATTAACCAGACACCTTCACCATCTACCAATATTCTCATTAACTTTTTTGAAATAGAAAAAAGTGTGTTAATGATCCCATGAATCAGATGTCTTGTCTACGAGACTACACTGATGGTACTGAATCTGCATTCAGTGGAAAGGCGTAGAATTAGGGGAGGATGTGACTGAGTACAAAATTGACTGAACACATTGACTCCAGGCTGAGGGACTTATTACCTCAAACTCCTCCTCTCCTTACACCTTTCTGGACTGATGAAGCCACTGTGAGGCGAGACGTTTCTTCAGTAAACATTCCCGTGACTTAACCTGATTCCTCATTTTTTCTTCTTCTCCCTCTTCCCCTTTCCTCTTTCCTTCTTTTGTATTTCTTCTGTCGCGTGTTTCTGTTCCTTCATTATTTATTTCATCACTTCCCCTTCCCCCAACCTCTGTGCACTTGCTCTCTCTCTGTGGGCACCTAGCTCCCTTGCACTGCTCCCCTTTCTTTATATTTGACTGGCTCCTCCTCCTTAGTTCCCCACTACTACCGCTATTACTACTACTATTACCACCACCACTACCTCTTCCTGCCTATATATAGCCGTCCTGCTCCACTTCTGGCTAGTGTGACTTTGTAAATGGTCCAAGTCGGACCGAAACGTCGTCGTAAGCTCCTCTCTTCTATGTGCGGGTTATTTGTGTATTGACTTAAGAAATCGTAATGACACGATTGCAAATAAACCATACCCCCGGCCGGGATTGAACCCGCGGTCATAGAGTCTCAAAACTCCAGCCCGTCGCGTTAGCCACTAGACCAGCTAGCCACAATAAGATTCATCCAACTAGGTATATTTCTACACCATAGGAAAGTTAGCACAGGCACCTCTGTGACCACAAATGCAAGTTTTTACAGACGAATCTCCAGCTAGCGTGGCCGTGACGAACTCTAGCTCAAGTCCCTTCACTGCCGTCAACATGACTTAAGAAATCGTAATGACACGATTGCACTCTATGACCGCGGGTTCAATCCCGGCCGGGGGTATGGTTTATTTGCAATCGTGTCATTACGATTTCTTAAGTCATGTTGACGGCAGTGAAGGGACTTGAGCTAGAGTTCGTCACGGCCACGCTAGCTGGAGATTCGTCTGTAAAAACTTGCATTTGTGGTCACAGAGGTGCCTGTGCTAACTTTCCTATGGCGTAGAAATATACCTAGTTGGATGAATCTTATTGTGGCTAGCTGGTCTAGTGGCTAACGCGACGGGCTGGAGTTTTGAGACTCTATGACCGCGGGTTCAATCCCGGCCGGGGTATGGTTTATTTGTGTATTGTATTCCCATATGTTGCATAAGTCCAGTGGCTAACGCGACGGTCTGGAGTTTTGAGACTCTCTGGCCGTTGGATCAAACTCCACCCGTGGTATGGTTTGGGTTGCGTAAGTGTCTTAATCCTCAACTTGTCGGTTTTAAACCATATATCATATTTAAGAATGATTGAACTCGCAGCAATGGGTTTAAGTTAGAAAGAATGAGATTTAGAAAGGGTATAGGAATTCACAGGTTTGGCAATAGAGTTGTGGATGAGTGGAAGAAGCAAATATATGAGCGAGAGTGGGTGATTGTGAGTTAAACCTGCCTAGTGTGGGCCAGTAGGCCAGCAGTGGTGAATATGATAATGGTATACAATACCGAGAAGTTGATAAGAGATACCTGTGAGGTATCTTTATTCCGAAATGTTTCGCCTACACAGTAGGCCTCTTCAGTCGAATTAAGAGGCAGCAGATACTACATAGATAATGTAATCTTAAAATATTCTTCAAATAAAGAAAAAACTTAATATATCATTCGCCACACTATTAAAATACGATAAAATATTTTATGGACAGAGGAATACCTCAGGGACCTCGGCAGTGCTTGTCTCCGCGTCTGATTTCACTGAACGAGGTCTGGTGTCCTGTTCCCTCGCCGGGAAGGTCGGACTAGGTCACATGACCCTCTGACCTGACCTCATTTCTTCCACGAGGAAGAGACTTGTAAATAATAAACGAGTTGGTAAAAAGGATGAGCTTTACGTAAAAAAAAAATAAAACAAGGAATATATTGTTTTATTGGGGTTTATATCTCAGTAACTTAGTGGTGGCGAGGTTTATCTTATGTTTACAATGGTGTAAAATAACGACAGGTTGAAGATTAAGACACATGTACAACAGTTGGGTATCTTTGTTGCTGATCGAAACGCTTCGGTCCATTTACAAGTCACACTGTCACTTTGCAAGGACCGAAACGTCGTCGTAAGCTTCTCTCTCCTATGTGTGGGTTATTTGTGAACTCTTCTCCAGGATGAGGGACTGACCACCTTAAATATTTTTTTCTCCAAGGTTGATGGACTGATAATATCATCTTTATTTCACTACTACTGCTGTCTCTGTATTTGACTGAAGACGCCTGCTGTGTAGGCGAAACGTTTCAACAATAAAGATACCCAACTGTTGCTTATGTGTCTTAATCTTCAAGGTTTATCTTAGTGTTGAATTACACACACACACACACACGCACACACACACACACACACACACACACACACACACACACACACACACACACACACACACACGTGAGTGATGTAAATCTGGCGAGTGATGCAGTGGAGGCAGGAACCATACATAGCTTTGAGACGTGGTATGATAAAGCTCATGGAGCAGGGAGAGAGAGGACCTAGTAGCGATCAGTGAAGAGGCGGGGCCAGGAGCTGAATCTCGACCCCTGCAACCACAACTAGGTGAGTACACACACACACTGCCGTAAGTATGGAAGACCGCAAATATAGATCGTATTTGTAAGGAAAAGGACAGCAAAGCAGCGTGGAATTAAGACCAGTATCTCAGGAAGGCATGGTAAGTAGAGTTGTAGAGTTGTGGAGATTATATGAAAAGCGGTAGGGCACGTAGAGAGAAGTAGGATCATAAACAACAGCCAGCACAGCTTTAGAGAGTAAATCCTGAGGGACCTGACCTTCCAACGACAACCTTCTTACATCTACTAGTGGCCTACATCTCACCTCCTGGCGTTATATAAGGCTCCATCCTGTCACTTCTACTCCATATTGTTTCAGACTATGGAACAATACTCTTCTCCAGACTGAGGGACTGACCACCTCAAAACTTCAAGGGTGATGGACTGATTACATCGTCTTCAAGTATCTTCTGCTTCTATCAACTTTTCTGTACTCGACTGAAGAAGCCTACTGTGTAGGAGAAACGTTTCGAAATAAAGATACCTAACTGTTGCATGTGTCTTACCTAACAACAGAGTAAATCCTGTCTGATAAACCTACGAGAGTTCTACTGCAAGGTGGTATAGCAGGGAAGAGTGAGGGAAGGGCAAATTTTATATTTTTGGACTGTATCGATGTTTTTAAGTACCATACATAAGACTGGGACGAAAGAAGAGAAGTAGACAAGATTAATAGGGAAAGATATACAATGAATCAAGAAATATTTTACAGGAGGACAACAATGAGTGACAGTGAAGCATCAGAATGGGTGCTTATAATGAGTGGGGTTCCACAAGGAGCAGTATTAGGGCCGGTACTATTTCTTGCATATCTGAATAACATGGTGAAAGAAATAGTCAGACGTGTCACTGTTGACAGATGATGTAACACAAATGAGGAGAAGATAAACAGGTGAAGCCCAGAAACAACTGTAAATGACATACAAAGGCTGCTGGTCTGCTCTGTGCAGCGACTCCAAGAATATGACAGCAAGTGCAGAGATTGTAATAATATTGGTAGAATTACCGACAATATGTAAAGTAAAAGGACACAAGTGCAACTAATGTCACATTTTTATTGTGGCAACGTTTCGCTCTCCAGGAGCTTTATCAAGCCGGTACCGGCTTGATAAAGCTCCTGGAGAGCGAAACGTTGTCACAATAAAATTGTCAAATTAGTTGCACTTGTGTCCTTTTACTTTACAAGTGCAGAGATATAGAGACTGTGGAGGAGCAAAAGCATAAGACAGTATAATACAATCCTTTATTGACTAAGGTCCGCCCACACATGGGGCTTTAACAAGTAATATATAAAGATACCTAACTGTTGCTTATGTGTCTTACCTAACAACCTGTCGGTATTTTATACCATTTTAATGTTCAATCTGTCAGACACTGCAACACAAGGGTATCTTGGTACAGACCTGCAATCAACTTCGACAACTTCCACTAGTGAGAGCGGCTGGATTTGAGAGGGACCTGACCTCTCAACATCTGAGTTCTTACCTCTCCTAGTGGCCTACGTCTCACCTCTTGGCGCTATAAAAGCTCCATCCTGTCACTTCTTCTCCATATTGTTTCAGACTATGGAACAATACTCTTCTCCAGACTGAGGGACTGACCACCTCAAAACTTCAAGGGTGATGGACTGATTACATCGTCTTCAAGTATCTTCTGCTTCTATCAACTTTTCTGTACTTGACTGAAGAAGCCTACTGTGTAGGCGAAACGTTTCATAATAAAGATACCTAACTGTTGCATATGTGTCTTACCTAACAAGTAATATATAGATCAGTCAGATCTATTTCTGCCTTGATAAAGCCCACTGTGTGGGCGAAACGTTATCAATAAGAATCGCATTATACTACCCATTGTGTCGGTGTTCTATACCATTTCCATCCTAGATTGGAGATTACCTGGAGTTTACCTGGAGAGAGTTCCGGGGGTCAACGCCCCCGCGGCCCGGTCTGTGACCAGGCCTCCTTAGGTCAGTGTCCCAGGATGCGACCCACACCAGTCGACTAACACCCAGGTACCCATTTTACTGATGGGGAACATAGACAACAGGTGGAAAGAAACACGTCCAATGTTTCTACTCTGGCTGGGAATCGAACCCAGGCCCTCGCCGTGTGAAGCGAGAGCGTTAACCACCAGGCCACCAGAGCCCCAGAAACGGAGTACAGGCTGGAAATCTCAGAGAAGGACCTAGTTGTCAGTATTGCTCCTAGCGTATCGCTTGAGTAGCACATTAGCCAAATAACTCCTGCAGCAAATGCATATCTGGCATATCTCAAACACACCTTCAGAAACCTAAGTTGTGCAAGAATGGTATATAATACCGACAAGATGACGGTACTATATAAGCGCCAGGCTCCTTGCTTCTGCTTCAGAATCTCCACGACTACGGTGCTCTTCGCACCTACTCCAAGGTTGAGGGACTGATTACCTCATCTTCTGTACATAGTCTTACTGTCTTCAAGCTATGTCCTGGAATTTGTATTGATAAAGTCACTGGATGGCGAAACGTCTACAATAAAGATACCCAGATGTTGCACATGTGTCTTAATTTCATCAGAAACCTAAGTAAAGCCATTCACGACACTGTGTACGGCATGTGTCCAGCCCATACTGGAATCTGCAGCACCACTGTGGAACCCACATCTGATCAAGCACGTCAAAAAAACTGGAGGTAAAGTGAAAGATAGAGGGATGAACATCAAAATGTCCCTGACTATGGAACTGAACTTCTCCAGGCTGAGGGACTGACAACCTCAAATTCTACGACTTCAAGGGTGATGGACTGATTACATCGTCTTCACATCTCTACTTTTCCTGTCTACTTTCTGTATTCGACTGAAGAAGCCTACTGTGTAGGCGAAACGTTTCGGAAAAAAGTTGCCTAACTGTTGCATATGTGTCTTACCTACCAACCTGTCGGTATTGTATACCATTCTGATGTTCATGATGTCTTTCTACCTCTGTATGTTAGAAGTGATCAAGGTCCCAGGACCGAAACGTTTTCTAATAAATATGTCATAGTTTTTGCTTACGTGTCTTTCTAAACCAACTTGTCGGTATTTATTACCAAGGATTATACCAACTATGGTAGTACCTGTTTTTATAGGGAGAACTGTCTCCTGGGCAGTATCTGTTATATACAAGAACTGTCTCCTGGGCAGTATCTGTTATATACAAGAACTGTCTCCTGGGCAGTATCTGTTATATACAAGAACTGTCTCCTGGGCAGTATCTGTTATATACAAAAAGAACTGTCTCCTGGGCAGTATCTGTTATATACAAGAAGAACTGTCTCCTGGGCAGTATCTGTTATATACAAGAAGAACTGTCTCCTGGACAGTATTTGTTATATACAAGAAGAACTGTCTCCTGGACAGTATCTGTTATATACAAGAAGAACTGTCTCCTGGACAGTATCTGTTATATACAAGAAGAACTGTCTCCTGGACAGTATCTGTTATATACAAGAAGAACTGTCTCCTGGGCAGTATCTGTTATATACAAGAAGAACTGTCTCCTGGACAGTATCTGTTATATACAAGAACTGTCTCCTGGGCAGTATCTGTTATATACAAGAAGAACTGTCTCCTGGAGAGTATCTGTTATATACAAGAAGAACTGTCTCCTGGGCAGTATCTGTTATATACAAGAAGAACTGTCTCCTGGGCAGTATCTGTTATATACAAGAAGAAATGTCTCCTGGGCAGTATCTGTTATATACAAAAAGAACTGTCTCCTGGGCA
>NW_027195062.1:270000-282500 GCF_038502225.1 Cherax quadricarinatus
ATTCAGTGTTTATATTGTTTTGACTTATGTTAATATCCTTGTTCATTTTATATATTGTACTCAGAACCTAACTTCGGATCTGAGTGATGTTTGTGACGTTGTTTAAGTAATTTGCTTAATAAACTCGTCTCAGTATTGCAGACCTGCAACACACGCACTAAAGTTATTGAAACTGGCACCAATTCTTATAAGTATATCTCGTGGCTAGTTTTCAGAAAAGCTGCTGTGCAAATGGTAATGCCACCGGTGAGACCTAGAAAGCTGGTGACGTCTCTGATTCTGCATGTTCTTAATTTATTGATTTAGCATTGCTTGCCTGTGGCACATGCCAGTGCCATCATTTATCAGTGGAAGTTAACAGCTGGAAAACATCGCCTTCTCTCTTATACAACTAATAATGTCCCAATTAAGCAGCTACAATGCGTCTCCCTTCTTCGTGGCTAACGGTTTGCCGAGTTTTTGTGATCGTTACATTTCTCTCTTCTGTGATCGCTCCCGTGGTTCTTCTCTGTTCGTGATTAAGACATAGACGCAACACTTAGCCATCTTTATTGTTGAGATGTTTCGCCTACACTGTAGGTTTCTTCAGTTAAATACTGAGGCGGCAAAGCTGTGTATCTGTGTTGCACAGTTGTGTATCTGTGTTGCACAGTTGTGTATCTGTGTTGCTCAATTGTGTATCTGTGTTGCACAGTTGTGTATCTGTGTTGCACAGTTGTGTATCTTTGTTGCACAGTTGTGTATCTGTGTTGCACAGTTGTGTATCTGTGTTGCACAGTTGTGTATCTGTGTTGCACAGTTGTGTATCTGTGTTGCACAGCTGTGTATCTGAGTTGCACAGATGTGTATCTGAGTTGCACAGTTGTGTATCTGTGTTGCACAGTTGTGTATCTGAGTTGCACAGCTGTGTATCGGTGTTGCACAGCTGTGTATCTGTGTTGCTCAGCTGTGTATCTGAGTTGCACAGTTGTGTATCTGAGTTGCACAGTTGTGTATCTGTGTTGCACAGCTGTGTATCTGTGTTGCACAGCTGTGTATCTGAGTTGCACAGCTGTGTATCTGTGTTGCACAGCTGTGTATCTGTGTTGCACAGTTGTGTATCTGTGTTGCACAGCTGTGTATCTGTGTTGCACAGCTGTGTATCTGAGTTGCACAGCTGTGTATCGGTGTTGCACAGTTGTGTATCTGAGTTGCTCAGCTGTGTATCTGTGTTGCACAGCTGTGTATCTGTGTTGCACAGTTGTGTATCTGTGTTGCTCAGCTGTGTATCTGAGTTGCACAGTTGTGTATCTGTGTTGCACAGTTGTGTATCTGTGTTGCTCAATTGTGTATCTGTGTTGCACAGTTGTGTATCTGAGTTGCACAGTTGTGTATCTGAGTTGCACAGTTGTGTATCTGTGTTGCACAGTTGTGTATCTGTGTTGCACAGCCGTGTATCTGTGTTGCACAGTTGTGTATCTGAGTTGCACAGTTGTGTATCTGTGTTGCACAGTTGTGTATCTGTGTTGCACAGATGTGTATCTGTGTTGCACAGCTGTGTATCTGTGTTGCACAGTTGTGTATCTGTGTTGCACAGTTGTGTATCTGTGTTGCACAGATGTGTATCTGAGTTGCACAGTTGTGTATCTGTGTTGCACAACTGTGTATCTGTGTTGCTCAGCTGTGTATCTGTGTTGCACAGTTGTGTATCTGAGTTGCACAGTTGTGTATCTGTGTTGCACAGCTGTGTATCTGTGTTGCACAGCATATCTAAGAAGGGAAAAGTTTGCCTGCATTCCTTAACCCAGCCCCTTTTACTCTCGAAGAATTAAAACGTCGTAAAAACGACTGTCGTATAAGAGGAACCTTCTTCTCATGTTGAGAGATTATGAACTAACAAATTTAAGAGCGAATAACCTTTCAAAGTTTTAATTATGTATTAAGTCAGTTGAAAATGATTAGCCACTTAAGGTACATTGAGAGGTTTAAAGATAACTTTTCAATATTGACGTTTATTACACAACCCGCACATAGAAGAGAGGAGCTTACGACGTTTCGGTCCGACTTGGACCATTTACAAAGTCACACTAAGTTAGTGTGACTTTGTAAATAGTCTAAGTTGGACCTAAACGTTGCCGTAAACTCCTCTCTTCTATGAAAGTTAAGACACATGTGCAACATCTGGATATCTTTATTGTAGACGTTTCGCCATCCAGTGGCTTTATCAATACAGATTCTAGGACATAATAGGAAGACAGTAGAACTATATACAAAAGATGAGGTAATCAGTCCCTCGGCCTTGGAGTTAGTGTTCACAGCATCGTGGTGGAGGAGAATCTGGAGCAAAGGCAAGCAAAGCAAACAAGTTCAGGTAAGATCCCAATGGGATGAGCGGGGAAGACGGGACAGATGAAGAATAGCTCTGGAGAGGAGTGTTCTTAGTAAGAGAAATAGAGCCAGGGCTTAACCCAGCAGCTAAGGCGATCGTGGGGCAGACTTGAGAACAGGAATAGCAGGGACTGTTGCATTGAACTTGTTGTAGTTGAAGTCTTGAATCTTGAGTAGCTGGCAGCAGGCTAGGTCACATCAGAGGGTAGAACACACATGGGAGTTATAGGAGTAACTGAGGAGGCAGGTTAGCAATGGAGCCATTTTCAAACTTTTTGAAGCTGCTTCTAGATAGGTGGTATAATTTAGCCTTGTTGCTGAAGGTGAAACGTAGAGGCTTGATGAACTCAAGAACTTGGGTGAGTGTGAAGTGAAGCGGTGATTCACATGCATACTTGACTGTTCCAGCACCGAGGCTTTTGTAGAGTTCAGTACAGGTCATGGTGTCAGTATTTGAAGGAGAAGTGTAAAAGGTAAGGTTTTCCCATGAGGGTTTACTGGAGTCGTCGTTATCTTCCTCTTCTGGAGTGGATTCACTGGGAGAATCTACAATGGTGGTAGCAGGTGACTGAGGTTCGACAGGAGCAGCTGTGAGGTGTAATGGTTGTGTAACAGCAGGCTGGGAGAGGTGGGAGGCGGTGGTTGAGGCAACTTGATCAACGTTGTCAGCGGTGGAAGTGGTTATAGAAGTTACAGGAGCAGTTGCTTGGGCAGGAGACAGGTCTGTAGGTGCAGTAAAGTTCAGGACGTTGGGAAGGATCTTGAGGATGTCTTCTGAAGGTGTGGATTCCGGAAAATTGAAGGCAGGCATGTTGTTCAGACGGAATAGTTCGTTAATAGTGGTGTTGAAAGTGCCGGGGCTTGCTGCGTTTGCAAGGTGTGCATACACCATGCAGTACAGCACCTTGGAAGGAGCACCGTCGGGGAGTGGAGAGAGGGAGTTGCTGGGCGATGGTGCCTGTAGATTAGCGTGTAGAGTCTTGATGGCGTCGGTTTGTGGTTTGGTTATTGCAGCATATGTCGGTGAATTGGAGGTTTTCTTCAGAACTTTAGTTTTCTTCAATATGATTTCTTTCCTGAGTGGGCACTTAGCTGCAAGGGTATGATGATTACCCTTGCAGTTAAGACATGTTGGTGTTGTAGTAATGGTGCAGGATCTGAAATCGTGTCCATCATTCCCACATTTTGAACAAAACTTCTTATTCTTGATGGGGCAGTCCTTGGTGGTGTGATTATAGGAGTAGCAGGTCCAGCAGTGGGAGATGTATGTGAAACGTTCTTGTTCTATATGACTTGGGTGAATGTGGTAATATGAGATGGCCAGACCGTCAGAGAGAGCTTGGGCATCCATGGATTATTATTATAATCAAGGGGGAAGTGCTAAACCCGGAGGATTATACAGCACCTGGGGGGGGGGATGTGGAAGGCATTCAGGCTTAATTCGGGGAACTGGAGCACAGATCTAATTCCCTAAATCAAGAGCCCCTCACCAACATCAAGGAACCTTCCTTGAGGGGGGGCATCCATGGAGATGTCTGAGAAAGTAATCTTTAGCATTGATGTGGCGTTGGGGATCTTTGAGATGCTGTCTACCGAGGCCCACGTGTTTTGTTCCTCAATAGATGTCTTCAGTGCTTCAGTAGAGAGAGAGGTGACGATATTGTCAAGTCTTTTCACAAAGACCGAACGTTTCGACTTCAAGAATGGAGACGGGGATAGAGTGAATTGTTGTGTTTGTAGGGTCCTGATTGAAGAGTCGTCCATTAGTTTAAGTGCTTCCGTGTCATCTGTGCAGACGACAATGAAGGAGTCTTTCAGAGAGTGGATTGCCGTAAATTTGACCTGCAGGCAGGTCCTAACGACGGTAGCTAAAGCTAACTTCGAGGAGTCATTTATTGCACCATTCACAGGCTTGATTTTCACACGATTCGACAGCATTGTGAAAAGGATATCACGTTTGTAGAATATAAATTCTACACCCCGACAGGGTCGAAGAGAGGCTTCTTGCGGTGTAGAGCAACTGAGCAAAGGCAAGAAGACTGGCGTTTATATAGGCGTCAGTGGAAGGGACGGGCAGCAGACGAGGGCATAGTCACTGGTAGGCGGGATTCCCCAGTGGAAGTAGGTCCTTCCCAAAGAGATGGGTTAGTTGCAGCAGCCGTGAAGAAGGTCTTGTAGATGTCCTCTGAACCAAGATTCCATGATGTTGCAGTGTCTGACAAGTTGTGCAAGAAAGGTATAAAATACCGACGGTATTTTATACCTTTCTTGCATCCTCTCTTCTATGTGCGGGTTAATTGTGCATCGTTCCAGTCACGGTATTGTGACTTTTTGTGTTATTTATCGACGCTCATCAGTGGTAATATAATCGTGAATGGAATGAGCACTTCAGTGTTTAAGAGACAAATTATACATTTAATGAACAAGATAATATTTCAGGTGACAGATGCAATATAAAACTTTGCAGTAATAAGATACTGCAAAAATCAAGGCAGGTGACAGATGCAATTTAAAACTTTACAATAATAAGATACTGCAAAAATCAAGGCAGGTGACAAATGCAATTTAAAACTTTACAATAATAAGATACTGCAAAATATCAAGGCAGGTGACAGATGCAAGAAATGGAAGATAAAATAAAAAATAACAGAGGAAAAACACAGAAGAAGGTTACTCACGATTGTCGTGGATATAATTAGCCAAGTAACTTATTTAACACGTTGCCACACACATCACCTGCCATCCCAAAGAGTATTGTGTAGAAATGCTGGCGGGTAGGACATTAAAAATGGTATAAAATATTGTTCCAGACTATGGAACAATGCTCTTCTCCAGACTGAGGGACTGACCACCTCAAAACTTTAAGGGTGATGGACTGATTACATCGTCTTCAAGTATCTTCTGCTTCTATCAACTTTTCTGTACTCGACTGAAGAAGCCTACTGTGTAGGCGAAACGTTTCGAAATAAAGATACCTAACTGTTGCATATGTGTCTTACCTAACAACCTGTCGGTATTTTATACCATTTTAATGTTCAATCTGTCAGACACTGCAACACAAGGGTATCTTGGTACAGACCTGAAATCAACTTCGACAACCTCTACTAGTGAGAACGGCTGGATTTGAGAGGGACCTGACCTCCCAACATCTGCGTTCTACTAGTGACCTACGTCTCACCTCGTGGCGCTATATAAGGCTCCATCCTGTCACTTCAACTCCACATTGTTTCAGACTATGGAACAATGCTCTTCTCCAGACTGAGGGACTGACCACCTCAAAACTTTATCAACTTTTCTGTACTCGACTGAAGAATTGAGACACTTATGCAACACATGGGAATCTTTATTGAAGAAACGTTTAGCCACACAGTGACTTCATCAGTCCAATACAAAGTAGAAATGGGTAAGGAGAGTAGAAGTTTTGAGGTAATCAGTCCCTCAACCTGGAATCGATGTGTTCAGTCCATCAGTCCATCGCAAGAGTGATGGACTGAACACATCGATTCCAGGTTGAGGGACTGATTACCTCAAAACTTCTACTCTCCTTACCCATTTCTACTTTGTATTGGACTGATGAAGCCACTGTGTAGGCGAAACGTTTCGAAATAAAGATACCTAACTGTTGCATATGTGTCTTACCGCTGGCAGGTAAGATTAGGGTCAGCACGCCTCTGAAGCAAGCACTTACATACTCAAAAAAAAAAAAAACACAATTACTGAAACATACACATTAAATAATGTTTAAGTGAACTTTCCGTCATAGTAATGTTTAGCGAAGTCCTACCTGGAGAGTTTACCTGGAGAGAGTTCCGGGGGTCAAAGCCCCCGCGGCCCGGTCTGTGACCAGGCCTCCTTAGGTCAGTGTCCCAGGATGCGACCCACACCAGTCAACTAACACCCAGGTACCCATTTTACTGATGGGGAACATAGACAACAGGTGGAAAGAAACACGTCCAATGTTTCTACTCTGGCTGGGAATCGAACCCAGGCCCTCACCGTGTGAAGCGAGTGCGTTAACCACCAGGCCACCAGAGCCCAAGTGAATTATGAAAAATAAAGATTCCAGATAGCCAAAAGTAAATTGTGAGAAAAGATGGAGTAACACTCTTGTTATCCCCATATTGCAAAAATGGGGTATTCCCTTTAGTCTATTATATTATCTTTTTACTCCATGTTATGGGTAGGAAGGGTATGTATATACTTTCTCTATGTTGGTTGTTAAGACACATAGGCAACATTTAAGCAACTCTATTCCTCAAATCTACGACTTTAAGGGTGATGGACTGGTTACATCGTGATGATAAATTAGACACATGTGCAACTCTTGGGTATCTTTTTTGAGGAAACGTTTCTCCACACAGTGGCTTCATCAGTCCATACGTAGGAGAAACTTGAAGAACAGGAGGAGAATGAGGTAATCAGTCCCTCAACCTTGAGTCGATGTGTTCAGTCCATCAATCTTGAATAGAATACGGCATACCAGCGGAGAAGCAGCTTATAAACCGCATGACAGGAGAGGTGTAGCAGTCATAGGTGGTGTCACATTTGTTCAATGTGGAAGTAGGTCGTGCCCAAGAATTAGGCAAGCTAAGAATTTCTAAGTATTAAGTATTACATCGTCTTCACATCTCTACTGCTCTCTGCCTACTTTCTGTACTCGACTGAAGAAGCCTACTGTGTAGGCGAAACGTTTCGAAATAAAGTTGCTTAAGTGTTGCCTATGTGTCTTAACAACCATCCTGTCGGTATTGTATACCATTTTGATATTCACTTCCTCTATGTATATGACACATAACAATGGAGGTGGTGCAGCATCATTGCATCCTTCTGGGAGATAACATCATTCACATGTCATTCTTCTCAGCAAAATTTAAAGGAAAAGTCATACACCACTATCAGATAGAGAGGTTAAAACGTTGATTAGTTTTAAAAATAGGTTAGATAAATACATGAGTGGGTGTGGGTGGGTGTGAGTTGGACCTAACTAACTTGTGCTACTAGGTCAGTTGCCGTGTTCCTTCCTTAAGTTAGGTTAGGTTAGGTTAGGTTAGGTTAGGTTAGGTTAGGTAAGGTTCGTCAGGAAACAGGACAAATGTTTCCTGACGCGGGTCTTAGTCAGATGACGACCCGCCTTTGGAGCTTTTGGTCATCTGACCGAGGCCTTCCGCTGGCTTACCGGTCCACCCCTTTAAAAATTATGGTCATTTATAACCATTGTTATATCCTTCCTTAAGTGAATGTGACCTGACCTGACTAGGTTGGGGCATTGGCTTAAGCCGGTAGGAGACTTGGACCTGCCTCTCATGGGCCAGTAGGCCTGCTGCAGTGTTCCTTCTTTCTCATGTTCTTATGTGTTGGCACTAATATCAACATTTTCACATCTACCTCTACGACTGGTAGGTAAGACACATAGGCAACAGTTAGGCAACTTTATTCCGAAACGTTTCGCCTACACAGTAGGCTTCTTCAGTCGAATACAGAAAGTAGGCAGGAACAGTAGAGATGTGAAGACGATGTAATCAGTCCATCACCCTTGAAGTCGTAGAATTTGAGGTTGTCAGTCCCTCGGCCTGGAGAAGTTCAGTTCCATAGTCAGGAACTATCTGAAGATCAAGCGACAGTGCGGAGACTTAAATACTGTCGGAAGGAGAGGTGCAGAGTAGTAGTAGTAGTGAGAATGACTGAAGAAGCCTACTGTGTAGGCGAAACGTTTCGGAATAAAGTTGAAGATTGAAACACTTATGCAGCATATGGGAATCTTTATTCAGGAAACGTTTCGCCACGCAGTGGCTTCATCAGTCCAATACAAAGAGGAAGGCGTAAGGAGAGGAGGAGAATGAGGTAATCAGTCCCTCAACCTGGAGTCGATGTGTTCAGTCCATCAATCTTGTAGAATGTACAGCATAGGGCCGTAGACGTGGCTTATATACTGTAGTGAGGTGACGTGAAGCAGTTGGAGGCGGGGTCATAGTGGTACCATCCACTAGTCGAAGTAGGTCTTCATCCAAAGGTTGAACAAGTGTTGAAGAATTCTTTGTAACAAGATCCCATGATGCTGCTGTGTCATGGGATCTTGTTACAAAGAATTCTTCAACACTTGTTCAACCTTTGGACGAAGACCTACTTCGACTAGTGGATGGTACCACTATGACCCCGCCTCCAACTGCTTCACGTCACCTCACTACAGTATATAAGCCACGTCTACGGCCCTATGCTGTACATTCTACAAGATTGATGGACTGAACACATCGACTCCAGGTTGAGGGACTGATTACCTCATTCTCCTCCTCTCCTTACGCCTTCCTCTTTGTATTGGACTGATGAAGCCACTGCGTGGCGAAACGTTTCCTGAATAAAGATTCCCATATGCTGTATAAGTGTCTCAATCTTCAACATGTCGGTTTTTCAAACCATTCATCACGGAATAAAGTTGCCTATGTGTCTTACCTACCAACCTGTCGGTATTGTATACCATTTTGATGTTCATCTTGTCAGACACTGCAACACATGGCCTCTTGGTACAGAGTTTCCCACAGGATGGGTATGGGGTGCATAATAAACATATTAAACTAACTCTTGGTACAGAAAACGCCTTAGACACCCCTTCCAAGTGAGAACTGTTGGATCTGAGAGGGACCTGACCTCTCAGTGGCTACACTCTCACTACTACTACTACTACTACTACTACTACTCTGCACCTCTCCTTCCGACAGTATTTAAGTCTCCGCACTGTCGCTTGATCTTCAGATAGTTCCTGACTATGGAACTGAACTTCTCCAGGCTGAGGGACTGACAACCTCAATTTCTACGACTTCAAGGGTGATGGACTGATTACATCGTCTTCACATCTCTACTGTTCCTGCCTACTTTCTGTATTGGACTGAAGAAGCCTACTGAGTAGGCGAAACGTTTCAAAATAAAGATACCTAACTGTTGCATATGTGTCTTACCTAACAACCTGTCGGTATTTTATACCATTTTAATGTTCATATCCACGACTGCCATGACCTACTGTCTTTCACACATAGTAAGTGGTACAAAAATAACTAATCCAATGAACATTGTATTCGCAGCCAATTAAGGTACATTTTATATATTTTAGGTCAGGACAGTGTACTTGCAGGGTGTATTTCATTTTCTTTTCTCATTTCGGAAACTAAGCAAGCAAGTTCGTATTGTTCCACTACAGTGGTATCTTTTGCTCCACTACAGTGGTATCTTTTGTTCCACTACAGTGGTATCTTTTGTTCCACTACAGTGGCATCTTTTGTTCCACTACAGTGGTATCTTTTGTTCCACTACAGTGGCATCTTTTGTTCCACTACAGTGGTATCTTTTGTTCCACTGCAGTGGCATCTTTTGTTCCACTACAGTGGTATCTTTTGTTCCACTACAGTGGCATCTTTTGTTCCACTACAGTGGTATCTTTTATTCCACTGCAGTGGCATCTTTTGTTCCAGTACAGTAGTATCTTTTGTCCCACTGCAGTGGTATCTTACACTGAAGTCATCAGTGTCTTAGACCTTCGTTAGCCAGAATATCCTATATAGTAGTGTTCTGCATGCAGAATGACAGTAAATGGTATTTGTACCATTTCCTTCCTATCGTGGACTGTTAGCTGGGCTGGGTAGTGGAGAGGACCGCCTTATTAGCTGTTATAATTATGCTATGTAGCCTCTAGCTATTATGCTATGTAGCCTCTAGCTATTATGCTATGTAGCCTCTAGCTATTATGCTATGTAGCCTCTAGTTATTATGCTATGTAGCCTCTAGCTATTATGCTATGTAGCCTCTAGCTATTATGCTATGTAGCCTCTAGCTATTATGCTATGTAGCCTCTAGCTGTTATGCTATGTAGCCTCTAGCTATTATGCTATGTAGCCTCTAGCTATTATGCTATGTAGCCTCTAGCTATTATACTATGTAGCCTCTAGCTATTATGCTATGTAGCCTCTAGCTATTATGCTATGTAGCCTCTAGCTATTATGCTATGTAGCCTCTAGCTATTATGCTATGTAGCCTCTAGCTATTATGCTATGTAGCCTCTAGCTATTATGCTATGTAGCCTCTAGCTATTATGCTATGTAGCCTCTAGCTATTATGCTATGTAGCCTCTTGCTATTAAGATACACAAATAACCCGCACATAGGAGAGAGGAGCTTATGACGACGTTTCGGTCCGACTTGGACCATTTACAAAGCCACAGCGTGAATCCATGGCCATTATAATTTCGTAAGTCACAGTGTGACTTTGCAAATGGTCCAAGTCGGACCGAAATGTCGTCGTAAGCTCCTCTCTCCTATGTGCTGGTTATTTGTTTATTGTTCCAGTCACGGTATTGTGGCATTATGTTCTTCCATGTTATTAAGATAACTGCTGAACATAACAGTGTTCTACGTATGTTATGTATTTATTCTGTGCATACAGAATCAGCATATTCCGTAATTACATATTTAATTACATATATTTAAGCAACAGGAGCAGTTACTTTCGTTGAATTCCGTCTTCAAGTTTTTCTCATAATAAAATTAAAAAAACAATCCAGACACATGTAATGGGAATCTTGACTCTCACAACAGTTACCATGAGTAATAATCTTGACCAGGTGTAAACACAGGGAACCAGAGCCATCTATTGGCTTCGGAAAAAACTTTTATTACCCGGAGCTGACTGATGCTGCATCTCAGATGAGAGGTACATCATTCTAAGTGGCTAATTAACCAAATAGATTCTGGCTGACCTGCACCAATAGATCACACTCTCTTCTGAGGTGTTTTGATGCTGGTGGGTAACACTTGATCCAAGGAAGTGGAACAAATCTTCTCTAGTTCCCCATGTACGTCTCACCACGAATATAATAATTATAATAATAATAATAAAGCACAATAATAATCGTAATACTACACTATAATAGCAATAATAATAATAATATTAATAATAATAATGATATTAGTAATAACGATATTAGAAATAATAGTAACAAGAAAAATATTTTTAAAAAGATTATTGAGAGTTATTAATATTTAATGCAATTATAGGGTTCTCACACTATGGATTCTTATGATTTTCAGTTATATGTATAAATTTAGGAAGGCGAGCAGAGACCATCAGTCTCTTAAAAAAAAAAGGAAACACCTGTTGCAGAACAAGTATTTGTAGGTGAATGGTTCAGAGAACCGACATGTTGATAAATTAGACACATGTGCAACTCTTGGGTATCTTTACTGAGGAAACGTTTCGCCACACAGTGGCTTCATCAGTCCATACGTAGGAGAAACAGGAGGAGAATGAGGTAATCAGTCCCTCAACCTTGAGTCGATGTGTTCAGTCGGTTTATAAGCTGCTTCTCCGCTGATATGCCGTATTCTATTCAAGATTGATGGACTGAACACATCGACTCAAGGTTGAGGGACTGATTACCTCATTCTCCTCCTGTTCTTCAAGTTTCTCCTACGTATGGACTGATGAAGCCACTGTGTGGCGAAACGTTTCCTCAATAAAGATACCCAAGAGTTGCACATGTGTCTAATTTAACAGAACAAGTATTTACTGGAACAATGTTTCGCTCTGCGTAGAGGTTTATTATGCCATGATAAAGCTCTACATAGAGCGAAACATCGCTCAAATGAAAGCTTGTTTTACACCCTGTGTGTTTTCCTCACATTTGGGTGGAACGCCAAACTGTATTTGCAGATACTGTATTTATGTAGAATACAACACATGTGAAACATCTGGGTATCTTGTAGACGTCTACAAGATACCCAGATGTTACACATGTGCCTTATTCTTAATCTGTAGAAATGTTATGATTTTGTAATTAGGTACAGAAGGTCAGAAAATAATCAGTACTTATTGATACAAAATCTCAGCTGCTGTAACCTTGAGCTTAAACGGTTCTTTGATTGGAGATTTTTTTGTAGTTACCTTAATGATGTTAATAGATATTTTAACGAGGCGATTGTTAATGATTAGTTAGATTCGTTTATGGCTTCATAAGACTAGATATGTTGAGTGGAACACTTGTTCTAGATAATGTTAGGGCTATTGTTTTAGACAGTTTCGTGGTGGTACTTGCGTAGTAGCAGTTGTTGATGTCAGCTGGCAGTCAGCTGGTCGGTGTCTAGTGGGGCTTA